>NW_010198701.1:0-3279 GCF_000695765.1 Mesitornis unicolor | reverse complement strand
CCGGACTCTGCACTTTCCCTTGTTATATTACTTGTAATTTTTTTTCATTTAGAATAAATTTTTGACAGAAATACGTTAAAAAAATTATTAACTACTAAGATACAACTTTTTCTTAACACTGCTGAGATAAACTCTACCGTTTTGCAGCTCAGGTAGACACTAAAAGCTACCCCAGTTCAGATGACAAATGCCCAGGTGGATCTGTTCTGTCAGGATGTAATTGGCAGCAGTGATGGTCATCTTAAACCCCAGGCATAAACCCTGGTTAAAGTCCTCACTCCAGATACTTCAGAAAATAAAACTAAAAGTGAGCTGGACGTTGAATAAATGGCTTTTTCCCTGACCCAAAATGAGAAGTGACAAGGCTTAATAAAGCGGTGTTATATCAGAAAGAGGAGAAAATTAACAAAAGATAATATCAAATAATCAACTGATTCTTTACTCTTTAGTTGGAAAGGACCTTTAAAGCTGATCCAGTCCAGCCCGGCAGTGACAGGGACATTGGGACCAGATCAGGTTGCTCACAGCCCCATCAAGCCTGGCCTTGAATATCTCCAGGGATGGGGCCTGCACCACCTCTGGGCAACCTGTGCCACTGATCGACCACCTCCTGGGGAAGAGCTTTTTCCTCAGATCCAACCTAAATCTGCCCTTTTCCAGTTTAAAACCATCCCCCCTCGTCCTATCGCTCCATGCCCCAGTGAACAGCTCTTCCCCAGCTTTCTTATAGGCACCTTTCAGGTCCTGGAAGGTCGCTGTAAGGTCCCCCCGGAGCCTTCTCTTCTCCAGACTGAACAGTCCCAACTCTCTCAGCCTGTCTGGTGCTATCTAGGATGCAGCACTGCAGGTGGGGTCTGAGCAGAGCAGAGCAGAGGGGCAGAATCCCCCCCCTGGCCCTGCTGCCCACACTTCTTGTGATGCAGCCCAGGATGGGGTTGGGTTTGGGCTGCAGATGCACATTGGTGGCTCATGTCCAGCTTCTCATCCACCAGTGCCCCAAGTCCTTTTCCTTAGGGTTCCTCTCAACCAATGCTGGTTGTTCCCAGTCACCTTCCTTTCCTTCTGTATCCTAAAAATGAATTTTAAGAGAATTGACTCAATTAGGTTCCCAGTGACTAAATTTGAGCTTACTGGCCTGTAGTTCCCCTGATCATCCAATACCTGAAAGGTGCCTATAAGAAATCTGGGGAAGAGCTGTTCACTAGGACATGGAGCAGTAAGATGAGGGGTAATGTTTTCAAACTAGGAAAGGGCAGATTTAGGTTGGATCTGAGGAGAAAGCTCTTCCCCATGAGGTGGTCGATCAGTGGCACAGGTTGCCCAGAGGTGGTGCAGGCCCCATCCCTGGAGATATTCAAGGCCAGGCTTGATGGGGCTGTGAGCAACCTGATCTGGTCCCAATGTCCCTGTCACTGCAGGGTTGGACTGGATCAGCTTTAAAGGTCCCTTCCAACCCAAACCATTCTGTGGTTCCTTGATGCTATAATCCTTTTGGCATTTCTGGGGAGATAAGTGCAGTATTTGCCTTTCCTAGTCCAAGGGGACCTTTCCCATTTTCCATGACCTTTCAGACATCACAGAAAGCAGCCTTCCAAGGACATAAACCAGCTTTCTCAGTACCCTCCGATGCAGCCCAGAGGGTACTGAATTACAGGAAATGAACACAAAAATTGGATACAGGAATTTACATTTGGCCCAGTGTGCTGTACACCACTAAAGAAACCAAGTTAGATTACTGTGCCTAACCTTTGGTACCCAAGTTCACTGGGATGTGAACTTCTGATAATATTATTTCAAATCTTGTATTTACAGCCCCAGCATCAGGAGAAGATAGTCCAGTGCATAGTTTCTTCTTTGAGGAAACATTTATTTTATGTGATATGTAAAGGTTACTATACCATATAGCAGTGACCTCCAACAAGAAAACTGGAGAGAGATATTTGTAGTTTCAGAGCACTGAAGTTGCTGAACAGCAAAGAATCTTGTTTATAAGAAAGCAAGGTCTCTCTAGTGCATGCAAAGTCTCTGGTCCTCAAGGAGCAAAATTCAATAACTACCTAATTTTTTTGCGGAGACTATGTTCAAAATATGAGATGCTGCAGCCCATTCGTAATGAGAGTTTGGCAACAGCAACACTCACTGTGTGTACAGATTAAATCTGGTGATTAGGAACTTGGATGACAGTGCACTCCCCTTGTTTAGTAAAACAGAATTGTTTGGGGTTACAGATCTGTGCCTTTAGGGAGAAAAATCCTTGTCTTTTGGCAAAGAATATCTAAATGCGAAGTGTTTGTTCTTCATGCTAATTACTGTCTAATTTGAATGTATTTAGTAGAGCAATTGCAAGGTGATTTCACCAATGTGTTGTACAGTTAATTACTGTTTATCTTCAAACAGAACCAGCTTATTTTTCGGGATTTATGGGAGTCAGTAAAAGGGGAATAGAACTGGCTCTGCTTCTTGTTTCTGACTGCTGAAAAGCAGCAGCGTGTTATTTATGAATAGCATCAATGTAGAAGACACCAGTTTTTAATTATAAAAACAGCACTATTCATGCATGTTGGGATTTACACCCATTTCCCATTGTACCCATTGCCTAAAGTGCTATCACAAATTGGGAGGAAGTCTTAATTTGTTTCTCATAGACTTTCCTCCAAGCTTTTTGCACCTTCATAGCAGCTACTAACTGCAGCAACATTAATAAACACTTCCTAATAACTTTTATTTCTCTTTGCATACATCACTGAATATTGACCAGAACAATGTCTTGAACCTGTTTCTTCCACATAATGTAAGATTATGGTGATGCATCCTCTCCCATATTCTCTTTCTGTGCCTGATTTGTTTCATATTAATCATTTATACTAATTGGAAGAAAAATATAGATATATAGATATAGATATTTCCCACATAAATGTTTATTAAGACACATATAGTATTTAATAGATCAGGAACATTTAATAAAGCAGACAATCTGACAGTATCTGAAATTGGTAACATAAGCACAATTTTATCAGCTCACTATTTCAAAGTAAAGCAGATGTAGAACCATTATTCCCTGAAGATTTTTTAAGCTTCAAATGAAGAATTTAGGGGATAGGATCCACTGAGAATGTTTGACAGCTTGTGGTCAAGTGGTTCTATCAAGATCTTATCTATTATGGTAAATTATCAATTTAAATTATCTAGGGATTTCAGAGCTGAAATCAGTGCTCCACATTATACCAATAACAGATGTGAGAAACCCCTGGTGCACAGAGCGTTGTGGTGAATGGAGCT
>NW_010198700.1:26045-62468 GCF_000695765.1 Mesitornis unicolor | reverse complement strand
GGATGCTCAGACTTCTGCTCTGACTTGGGTCGGCTGCCCATTTTAGATCCAGCTCTTGACTTCACCTCCCTTTGGACCCCCAATCAAGGGAGGGGTTTTATTTCCATTTGCCCTACAGGGATGCTCAGACTTCTGCTCTGACTTGGGTCAGCTGCCCATTTTAGATCCAGCTCTTGACTTCGCCTCCCTCTGGACCCCCAATCAAGGGAGGAGTTTTATTTCCATTTGCCCTACGAAACACCTCCTCCTTCTGCAGAACGATACAGGCACCCGCGCTCTGGCTGCACTGCCTCGCATGGCCACAAATGCCTGCTCCAGACAAGCCAGCATTGCTGGAAAGGTCACGTTTCCTTTGGGCAATTCCTCATCAGCACTTGAGGAGATTATAATATTCAGGCAAGAGCAATTTCTGGCACCAGATAAGCTGTGTTTAAGGGAAACGCTGCAGACTTGAGGAGTCTTTTGCACGGCCGACGGCTCAAAGGAAGCTTTGCTGGCCCAAACCCAACCTTCAGCACTAAAGTTAATTCCCGAAAGGAAAATGAAATGCCTCCCAGAGGCTTTGGGCTTTGCAAACCTGCACCAGAAAAAACCAGGAACCCTCTACCAGCATACTGGACATTCCTGTCTCCTGAGGTCACTGGGGTATTGGGCCAGGGCACTGTTGACTTTGGTGACTGTCTGTGTCAGGTAGGCTGTCTGCACAGAGCCAGGGCTCACAAGACAAGAGGTTTTGGGAACAGGATTTAGGAGCCATGTGCAATCCTTGGCATGACGGCTGCTGTTTCCCAGAAGATGTATTGCCCCATCATCTGCAAAAGCAACAGTGTCTACCACCACTGAAAATATCACCCGCAAGAGATGGGACTGCATGAACTAGAGAAGAACTGGGAAGGGTATCCCTGCATCCCCCGGTAGCCATCCCATTGGCCTCTTTTTTGAGGTTAGGTGAATAAGAGATGCCAGAAACCCGTGCAAGGGACCTCCCGACATAATCCACTGCAGCCTCCATTGCCTTCTCATGGTGCCAGATACAATATCGGTGCAGAATATGGCCTAAAACTGTCAACAAGTTGAGCAGAGCTGCCAGGCTTTATTTCATATTGCATTTATCACCTGTTTATAAAGAGCCCAGACATGATTTGCAGGGGTATTGGAGATATGCAGCTCACCCTGTCACTTGAAATGGAAGAGGACACCCTTAAAAGGCTACAACAGAGCATCTCTCTCACCCACTTGACCTTCCACCAACAAATTAATCCTTGTGAATCTCTTATAAATGGCATATAATGGATCTGTGTGATTGAGTCAAATATGCTGAAACACCCAAATAATGCCCCTGTTCATGTAATTCTGGTGCCAGATCACGGCAAAAGTCATGGCTGAGGACATCTGCATGCAATACACGGTCATGTTGCCATGGCTCAGTTTCTCTCCATCCCTGCAAATCACATATGCTCTGGCTCAAGGCACTGTCCCAGAGGATACCTCACACCACGAGCACCAGTGTTAGGCATCAGAGTTCAGCATCTTAACCCTTTCCAAAGATTCCTCTAAGACCCAGGTTTACCTCCACCTATCAAGACACCTTCAGAAACCTGTCCCTAAGCCCAAGGGCTTGTCCAATGGTACCACAAAGGCAGGAAATGGAGGGGAGGTCCAGCTGGCATCCTGTTCTGCCAAGAGGCTGCTGCTGAACGCCATAACCACAGCTGTACTCCCTGCCACCAGGGGACACGGGTTGGCAAAGTGTCTACAGTAAGGCCAGCACTGAGTCAGATAGCAAGCAACAGTTACACTTCTTGATGTGGATGGGTTTCTGTGGCTTAGGAGTAATGTTACTGAAAAGCAAAGACTACAGCAGGCAATCACCCCATTGGAGAAGGGAGCTGGGTGTGGATAGCAGTATGATACAGGGAGACTGGGAAAAGAAATAAAATCAGAAATCTATTCTGCCAGAGCCTGGACTTTATTGCAGCCTAGTCTCAAGAGAAATGGTTACCCTAGCTCTGAAAGATCAACTTGTCAGTCAAAGGCAACCAGAGATGCTGCACAAGCCTCTCCCTCCCATACATTCATGTAATTCCTCAGCTGCACTGCTCTGTTCAGAGTCCAGGCTACAGAGTTTGAACAAGAAGGGGGGCAGGAAGGGTGAGGAAAAAAAATGCATATAGATGCTTCACCCTCAGCCTTTTTCTCATACCAAGCTTCCCCACCCATAGCTGCACAGTCTCAGCCACGTCTCCTCGTTTCTCCTATAAATCACTGCTCGCCTGCAAGACGTGAGCAGCAGGGTAGAGCTGCTCCACACCCAGGGGCACCCGCAGAACTGGAGCTGGGTGGTGTGGAAACATATCACACACAGGGCGATAAGAACACACCAAGGCATCTGAGCAGAATATGATATGGCCTGAACATTCATCAAGCAGAAATGGAAGAAAAACCGCAGACAGCACAGTGGAGATCTATCTTCTCATAAGAATAAAAGCAACTCTTCTTTTCAAAATGAATCTTGGGTTTTCTGCAGAAAAGCACATCCCATTTCTGCCCAAAGACGTGTGGGCAGATGTGCAGCCACGCATCCACACGTGCCAGGTATAAAACTCCTCCTGGTGTAATCTTCATTAAATTCCCTGCAAAGGTTGACCTGTCACTGTGGGCAGGCAAAGCTCCGAGCTGGTAATTTACAGCTTCCACAAACAAAATGAGAGACATTTGAGAAAGCTGGTGGTGAATGGCAGGAGTAGGCCTCAGAGGAGGGACGCAGGCAGGGCTGGTCCTTCAGCAGAAGGCTCGTCTGTCCTCTCCTGTCTCTCAAAGGATGGTGGCTCCAGAATGGCACAGGGGGTGGTCTGCACTTCCAGATGCCGTGGGTGATGCACGACCCACTTGCAGAGGCACGAGGCAGCCGATGGAAACGACTGCTTCTTTTAACTATTATTGGTTTTAATCATGGCAGACAGACTCCCAACAAATCCCTTACACGATGATGGATTGCACCCCGAGGACCATGGGTCCTTAGCACATAGATAGGCTGGTGTGGTAATGTATTAACATCACCGGTCAGGAATTTGGTGGGGGGAGGAAAGGGCTGGAGTTCAAGCCTTCCCAGTGCTCCACAGTATTCAGTAGGTGTGAGAAATTGGTGCCACATAAGACCTCAAACCGTGGCCCTTTCTCACGGTCTCTCCATCTCAGCCCTAAGGTTCAAGAAATCGGAGTTTTTTCTAAAGAGCAGGAAGTCTGGGCTCTGTTTTTGCAAGGGAGAAGCATGCCAGAAGAGAAAATAGACTTGTCAGAGAGGTTCAGACTGGCTTATCCAGCTTTTGTATTTTACTTCTTCCCTCTTGGAGAGGGAAGCAAGCCCCCGAAGCCTCCCTGCCTCAGCTACAGTCAGCCAGTATCCTCCTCAGTACACTCGGCCTGGAAAACAAGCCTGAGCCTAGGGAGGCAAGCAATAGCCTTACCCATGCTTCAAGCTGGGATTGAGAGTGAGATCTGTACCAGACGTGCTGCTTTTTATAGCACCACTGGCATGGCCATGAGTCCCTCTTTTGCAGCCCTCAGGGCAACGTGGTGTCCCCAAGCCCTGCAGCCCCCAGCAGGAGGGAGTTTGCTACCCGAGCACTGGGGGGAGGCAGCAGGAAGGCCGTGGGAACACACTGCTCTGCTCCCTGGGACGGTTGAGCTTCTCTTCATTTATGGCCATTGCAGATGAGTTCTGCTGCAACAGGAACCAGAGTCAGCATTGAGCCCTTGGTCCCTGCTGTGCTAAGACAGCGTGTCTTCATGAGAAAAAAAAACAGCCTTTGCCCCAAAATACAACTGTTATTCTCATGCAATCAAACGAATTATGTCATACAAATGGTGGGAGAAGTAAAAAAAGTCTGGAAGCTGAAAATCTATTCTCACACACCATCCCAGCTGCAAAGCCTCAGACCCCAGCGTCCCTGTCCAGTGCCTTTTCCAGCTGAAACATGCTCAGACATGCGTGGTTGTACTCATCCACCTTGCCAGAGGATGCAGATAACCTGCAGCTGCAGCCTTGAGGGGCTTGGAGGCTCACTACAGCTCCCCAAAATTTCCACAGGCTCAAGTTCAGGCCGTAAATTCCCAATTGCTTGAGAGCAGGTAGAAGTCTGAGACAAGCAAGGCTAAAAGCAAACAAAAACCATCATCTGGATTCTGGGAAAAGTAAATGGTAGGTGGAGTGCTCCTGAAGAAACAAGCCCCAGAGCTGGAAAAATCTGGGAATGGATCCACAGGGTACTCAGAGGGGATGGATGAGTCTCTGCCACTGGAGAGAGAAGGATGAGCTGCCCTCCATGGGGTGGAAGTGGAGGGTGGGCATTCCCCGAAGCATCCAGGGAGGGGGTACCCGCCATGCACAGGTTTGGCCCCCTATACCAACCCTACCCCACGGCTCAGCTGGACTGCAAAGCCCTGGGTCCCTCCTAGCTTGCAAAACGTGGTGACACCACTCTGCAAGCAGCTGGCATCACTGAAGCCACGCTGGGATGTAGGAAGTCCCCAGGTATGCCCTGTGAGCGCTGGGCGACCAGTCTGGCCCCAAGGGCTCTTCCAGCTGCTGCTCCCCACCAGCAGTGTCTGGTTGCCTGTCCCTTCCCCTCCCCTCCTCCTGTGGGGCTTGCAAAGGTGTCCATCAGCTCAGCCTCGGTCCCAGCAATGGAACACAGAGGGATTTAAGAAAGGCCACTAATAAAAACATCAAAATAGGGAGGATTCAGAAAGGGGAGCATCATGGTGGGTTCATAGGCTCCTTGTGAAAGTTGAGGCAGCACTGTAAAGTATGAATTGCACCAATGGAGGCCCTGTGTCCCCCACTGTCTCCATGCCAGCATCCCTCCCTCCTCTCTCCACACAGCAGCACTGCTACTGGCTCACACCTGCAGCTTCATTTTTCCCGTATCCCCCTAAAGAACTGCCCCACTTCTTCATGGCAAGCTTTCCTCGCTCTCTGTTCCTATTCACAACCCAGGGAGGTAAAGTAGAGAGATGCTGCAATTGCCCTCAGAGGCAACAAACCATGCCCAGACTATGTCCTGGCATGAACTACCCCCAAAAAAACCCATCCTCCCCTTTCGCAGCACCGTCCAGCCCTCCCAAGAACTTTAAGCTTCTTGTTCCCAGCTCAGCACTTGGGAGGTCAAGACAGAAACACTGGAGTAGCATCTTCCCTGCTGAGACACAACCTGGCAAGCTCCAGAAAACATTGCATGAAGGCGGAAAGGAAGGCATCCTGCAGAGGTGGGCAAAGCCCCCGGATCCCCATACAACTAAATATTACATTCATGACATACACCAAAATTCAAGGAGTTTGGGGAATTTTGAAGCTACCCCTGATGGTGGGGGACTTCGAGCATCACCAGGGCACTGCTCAATGATCCAGCATCGCATCACAAGGAGAAAGAAGGGGCTGTGCAGCCACCTTGCAGGCACCAGGACCATAAGTGCTGGCATCAGCTGGAGGCAGAAAGTATCTCATCATTTATGGTGGACCAAAACACAGGGGCATGCAAGCATGATTTCAAATGTCATGGTTTGGCTTCCCATGTTAATGACTGCACAGAAGATAAAGAAGCAGAAGTCCCATCCTACAGAAGAAATAATTAGTTTTATCACCCAATCTAATTTTCTGACTCATTTTCTTCCCATGATCTTTTTCATCCTCAAGATTCAGTCCCCCTTCCCCACAGCTTTATTGGCACTTCAGACTACATGGCACTGCAAAGACAAGTAGTTACAGACACTTGTTTATTTGTTGCCTGGGCAGCAACCATGCTTTGGAGCTCCTGTTCTAGGCCAGGTCCCCCGTTGTGCTAAGAAGTGTGCAAGCAGCATGCAAGAAAATTGTCCTTTCTCCCCAGGAACAGGTGACAGCTCACTTCCTAATGACATCCAGGATTCACCCACACGCTGGATAAAAACCAAACCAGCTGAGATGAGAGCAGCAACACTTCCAATGCACATCCATCCATATGCACACTTCACCCCACAGCTGCACACCCCAGGCAGGCACCAACAGCCCAGCTATGGGGAGGTGGCCACGGCAAGCCACTGCAGCACTTAGTGGGAGTAGTGTCAACTGAAAGGCCCACTAATCCAGTTTCGAGAAGCGGCACAGCTGATTTACAGAGAGGCTGATCTGTAGGTTAATTAAACAGCCATATTCTTTTATGAAACACTTAGAGGCTTGATAAATAGAGGCAGAATAAAATTCCAGCAGGAGCAGATAACGAACTGAATGAATTGACATGACAGGCGTTGGATCCCTATCTTACTTACAGGAATTCATTAGAAGGATAAGGAAAAACAGACCGCGACAACAAGACAAAGCAGCTCATGTTTGGAGAGGACTTTAAAAAATACAAAGTCTTGTGGGCGTGTGAGGGATCACTGCTGTTAATGTGCTACAAAGGGAGGAATATTTCCCCAGGGATATCCAGATAGAGAAACTATGCTGGAAGAGGGGAGTGCCAGGGGAATGAGGGGCAAAGGAGGGGAGGTAGATAACCCCACAATTGCCCATTCTTCCCTATGCCCTTCCCAGGTAATTACTCAGCCATTCATGCTCATCGTCCAAGGCACAACCCTGGGCTCCTTTCAGCCTTCAACGCCTCAGAACCAAATGGCACGCTCCTGCAGAGCTGCTGCCCACGTCCCGCTGCTGGCAGCCAGGAAGGCGACTCTTTCCAGTCCACCTCCAGACTGGGACAAGGTGAAGGATGTTTCCCTGAGTGCCAACTCAGTGCTTCAGCCTGCAGTGCCTCTGACGCAGCCCACTGCTCTCAAGCACGTTAACCAACCCCAAAGCCCGGTGTGTGCTAAACCTGTCAGCACAGTCCACAGAAAAGTGGTTTCACACAAATTTGTCCCCTGGGACCAATGTTCAGGTGATGGCAGCCATGCACTCCTGCTCCACACATGGGCGTGGGCCACTTTGTCTGAAATGCTGGGGTTTTGTCTCAAGCAGAAGGCCGAATGCTTAAGCATTGGGACTCAGCTCTTCAACCCAAAATACAAAAGACTGTTACATTGGTTTCAGCTCAGGATCCCTTAACCCAGCTGTAGGACAGCTTGGCAAGCAGCTCCTTTTGCTAAGCAATGCTTAGAGGAGGTAATTCCCTGGTTATCCCTGCTGACGCGCTGCAGCAGGAGCAGCCAGGTAAATCCTGGCATCACACCGAAATCCCCAGTGCTCATGAATATGGCTCTGAGGATGTGTTTTCTCTTGTGCTCTAGGCCACCAATGCACTCAGGCACATCAGAAGAGCCTAGGACGCAGTGTAACCACTCTGCCTGCAGTCACCTTGGGACAGATAAAAGCAGAGCATGGCAATCCTAACAGCAATATATCTTCGAGCCAGGAGTCTCAAGCCATTCACCGATTGAAGAAGCTTGTCCCTGCACACAGGCTGGCAGGGCTTGTAGAGCCAGCCTCATGGCCAGACCTAGGGAAGAAACTGCTCTGGGAGAAAATACAACTGCTAAACAGGCTGTGCTGTGCATGGACCAGATTCTGCCTCTTCTCCTGTTAACTCCTGTGAGCATTAGTGGGTTTATTTGGGTGTAAACTATGGATTAAAACCCTCACACATCTTCACACCACACCTCCCTCCTTATCTGTAAGCAGGACCAGAAAACACAGCCACATAGCCAAACCTCAGCCAGACTAAGTGTAATAACCCTGCGTAGGACAAATGTCATCCCAGAGTTCCTCTGGTAAAAGCCCCTGTCAGTCTCCAGGGCACCAGAAGTCCTTTAACCGCAGCAGGAGGAACTTGGAGACACCATTAATGATAGGAAAACACCTCTGGCTTGGGTTGTTCCAAGAACAGCTCTGTGGACACCCCATTTCTGTGTATGAGGCCCATATGCCTCCCCTCCATCTGCCATCCTGCAAAATAGGTTGCCACACAGCGGGGTGCAGGTGATTTCCACCCTGGTTCATTTGCCTGGCCCTCCTCAGTACCAGCTGGCCCCAAATATGAGCCCACCTCTGCCTGCTGCACACCCACATGCAGGTTTCCATACCCCTTGCCAGCCCCTGACCAAGACCTGTTCTGGAACAGGGATCTGTAATCAAGATGCCATTCCCTCTGGGCTGCGACCAGGGAAAGAGCACAATGGGCCAAACAGGAGATCAGCAAAGAGGAGTCAGCTTCTCCTTCCTGCAGGTCATTCCAGGGGTCTGTGCCACCAGTGGGAGCTTTTCTGCTGACTCCCTTGTGTCCAGAATGGACCTCTGGAGAAGGTGGGTGGGACTGAGTGGCTGTGGGACCCAGCTTCCCTTCCAAGGCAAGAAACTCGTTCAAGGGCTGAGGTTTATAGGCTGCATTACCAGACAGGGAAATCCCAAACTGACTGGAAAATGCCCGTTCAAATAACCCCCATGGCCCCACCTTGACATCTTCTACATCCCGACTGGAGACCAGCAAGAACAAGGAAGCCAAGAGGTGCCCAAGATGCAGGATGTAACTCCAGCACTCCCTAATTCCATCTCTCACCCATCCAGCTGTTCATTTAAATATAAAGATGTGAAGAGTGCATTTCTTCTGTCCTGTCACAGCCATCAGCATAGCACAAAATCAGCTTCCCCAGCACTGGAAGCCAAAGAAAGGTCCCCGAGACCCACAGAGGAAAGCTGCTTTTCCAGCCCCCACTGAGAAGTGATATTTCCAGCCTTGAGGGAAAAGCAGTGACCGCATGGGAAGGAATTCCAGCGCCAGCAGACAATGTAGCCGTCTTCCCTGGCTCAGCCCTGGCTGACAAATGGGAATAAACCCAACCGAACCATCCACCTTCCTGCCCAGGCAATTATACAGAGAAAGGTTCAAAGCACTATTGCGATCAGTTAAATCAAAAAAGCAATGTCAGCTTGCAGCCCTGAGAAGATCTGGCCTTTGACAGATCTCTGAATTGAAAACGCACATCACAGCATGCCCAGCGTACATTTTCTACAAAAAAAAATAATCCTTTTTCTAGGCAGAAGCCTTCAGCACTCAAGGGACACAAAAAGACACATACTGAGACATCCCTTGCCCAGAGCCAGGGGCGCGGGGGGGGAATCAGCTGGCTCAGGTGAGTGTCACAGTACAGTTGTGCTCAGTTATTTCAGCTGTGTGCTCCTGGAAAAGCCATCAGTAAGTTCGAATCTGCTTTTCTCATATTGCTTTTGGGGAGGAGGGGGGTATCTATTTTCCTTCCTTCCAACGCATCGAGGCTGCTGGAGAACCAGGCTGAGGAAGAAATTCAGCTGATTTAAAGGGACACGCAGATGCTCGATCCGGAATACATTTCCTTTCTCCCCCCGGCGCCCCCCACCCGCGCCCCTGCGGACAGCCGGAGCCGGCTGCCCCCGGGGCAGGTGGGCTCTCACCTGATGAGGTTCTGCAGGCCCTGCTTGCTGGAGTTCCTCCTGAGGATCGCGCTGGTCATGGTGGCCGCGGCTCAGGCAGGGTCCCGGCTGCCGCTGCCGCCCCCTCCCCAGCGCCGCAGGCAGCTGCCTGCCCGCCTGCCCGCCCGGTACTGCGCGCTCCCGCGTCCCCCTCTCCGCCTTCAGGAAGTTCTGCAGCTGGTTTCCTTTTGTTTCTGCGAGCCCCCCCTGCTCCACACCCCCGGCTTGTCTCCTCCACCTCTACCTCCTCCTCCTCCTCCTCCTGCCCCGCCTCGTGGAAGTGTCACGGGGGAATCTCCCGGAGCGCAGCCGGCGCGGGTCCCGCAGCACAAAGCCCGGCGCTCCCCACTCCCCAGCCAGGAGGGCTTCTCCCTCTCTCTGCTCTTCTCTCCCTCGTTCATCTTCTCCAGCCCCTCCTCCTACCCTTATCCAATCCTCCTCCTACCCCCAATATTTTTTCCCTCATTTTTTTTTCCACCTTTACCACTGCTTTCCTGATTACACAAAGCAACTTGGGAGCAGAAGTCCAGGTTGGCGACTTGCACTCAAAGGGCTGTAAATTCCTGGTCCAGTCACAGCAGAAGTTTACTGCGAAGGACTCACCTCCAAACAATCCCCAAAAGCCCAGAGGTGAGCCAAGAGCCAGATTCATGCGAGAGGGGCTTTGTGCTGTGCTGCACCAGAGAAAAATGTTCTCCTGAGATGGAGATAGCAGCTGGATTCTGAGGGAAGCCACTGAGCTGCAGCATCCTCAACTGCTCAAATGACCGACTGTCCCATGCCTCTGTTTCTCCAGCTATTAAATTGGGCAAGAGCAAAAAACCTGGCTTGCCACCGTGAAACACTGATATTTCAGGAGATTAAAGAAATACGTGAGTCTTTGATGAAGGACTGACAACACTGCCACCTGCTAAAACAAAATGCTCATGTCTCATGCATTGAGATGAGTGCTCTTCATGATACCATAGGAGCAGTCTTGGAAAAAAACAGTCTTTTTTCCATAACCTGTATCTCTTGGTCCACATGTGTCTTTTTTGGGGAAGAGATCTTCTGCTATACCAAACCGGCAGGCACCTGGACTTGTACCTAGCAAGTTCCGGCCCTACCTTATACTTGCATGTCATGGTGCTCATGGCATGGCTTGTTCATGTTCTCCTGTGGTAAGTAGGAATATGGCTCTGGCTGTCTGAAACAGGAGTTGTTGTGATGGGACCTGCTTAGACCCTCACCTTCCTTCTGCTTTCAGACCCTCTCATCTCATTTACACATTTCCTTTCAATCACTTCTGCAGAAGTGTTTCTTGCTGCCTGGTAAGCTGAAATGGGGAAGTTGCCCATGAAATATGCTCAATAAAAAGCAAGTAGGTTAATGCCAGATCAAAAGGAAGTGCTTGCCTTCCTCCCCACTGTCTTTTCATTTCAAAACACTTAAATTTTTTCTACGTATTTACTAGCATCCCCTAGGTGATTAGGAACAACAAAAAACCACTAAGTACAGATGTTGATGCTAGTCTCACTCTGTGGGCTGTTCAGATGCTGTCACACAGCATTTTTTTTCTTTCTAAATTTGGTTGGAAGATGCAAGAGATCCACCACAAAAGGTCTCCGCTGCTGAAAAAGACCCTGCCCCAGCCCAGCAAGTACTTACAAGTGTGATTAAGATTAAGCATGTGAACACTCCCATTGACTTCACTACAATTGCCCACAGAGCTGAAACGAAGAATGCACCTACAGGGTTCTGTTTTTTGGAGAGAATTGGACTAAACTTGTGAGCGACTCCCATGGTCCAAGCCAGCCAAGGACACAAAACAGAAGAGCCCCAGCAGACAGAGACATAGCTAGCAGCCTTGGGCCAGCAAAAACTAGGGGCTGAATGAAATCACAGCAGCACTCTCATTTCAGGCAGAGATGCCGGCCAATCAGCAGGGAACTGAGGAGAGGCAGGGAGGAATGCAGCCTCTGTCACCAGGACAAGGCAGGAGCTTGCTGTGTGTGGGGAGGGGAAGAGGTAATGGCACACCACTACCTACCAGAGGTGAGATTCTTTGTGTAAATGGGCAGAAAGAAAAGCTGTTGATTCCTCCAGCAAGAGAGCCTTTCCTCCGCACCCAGGTTTGTCTCCTGGAGGATACCAGAGCGAGCCCCTCCTCTTGCAAGCATTTGGCAGATTTCTACCTCAAGCCCAGGGCTGACTGCCTCTTAGAAATGAGGGCATTCAGTGAATAGGGCTGACAAAAACCATGCTTGGATGATGAAATCCAGGACCAGAGAGAGGTCATGACATGAGCTCTTACTGGTCTAAGGTGCTGAGATCATTCGATAACACCAGAAGTGAAGTAGTGAGTAAAGGGATCCCTACATTGCAACAGACAGTAGGCTGAGCTCTGCATTGCTCCCAGGGAGAGAAATTCCTGGTACTAAACTCCACCTGTAAAATTCTCCTGTCTTCACAAGGTGGCTGTGCTACTTGACCTCTAGGGAAGGTTTCCTGCCCTGCTCCCTGGGTTTCACCTTTGAGAAAGACAGCAGATATGACAAGAAAACTCTTCCTTCCTCCAGCATCAGCAGGGTCCTGCAGGACCACAGGGGCAGGAGAGCAGAGCAGGACCTTCCTTCTAAACTGACAGCGTGCATGGAGGGAGGGAACTGTGCGCTAACAGATGGACAGAGTCACTATCCACATATCCGTGGGGCAGGGAGCATTTAAACTCGCTTTTTAAAAGCACAAAGGGCCTAAGGGACCACAGAGAAAGAGTGGTGCAGGAGAAATCCCACACCATTGCTCCACAGAACAGAGGCGCCTTCTGTCCCCTCTCTTCCCTCGTTTGCTGCCAAGCCCAGGTGCATCAGTCTGACTCATACCATGTATCCAAGAACAGTAAGGTCAGCATCAGTCCCACAGCTGCTTGTATCCTTTCACAGAAACAAATCTCCTGGTCCCACCAGGAAGTGGGTAGGAGTGCAGCGGACACAGGAAGAAAAACAAAGAATTAATCCATCTATTATATTTTGTCACAGTTTAAGAGAACCACCATAAATCTCTGCAGCAAAACTGCACCCCACTACAGGAGCAGGGATACCTGGAGCACCCAGAAACATGCTGCAGGGCACTGGAAACCTTCCCAGAGCTTTTCCCAGCAGCAGGGGAAGCAGAGAAGGTGAGATGCTGGGAGGGAGCGAGTCTGGCTCCATTGCTGCGGGAAGGAGGGCGGGAGTCCCAGAGAGATAGGGACGCACCAGTTCCCATTAATTACACAATTACTTTGCTATGCAGGACTAGTTGCACAATCAGTTGGAGGCTAACACATGATCTGGGAATAAAAAGAAACTAAAAGAAAAAGTTTCTAGTCCTGCTAGCAAAGAAATGCAGCCCCAGCAATTTTCTCCAATATTGCTGGGATGCAAAGCACTCTCAGCATAAGTTTCAACATGGAGCTGCTTCAAGAGCCAATCCTTTATAGGTGCTATCAGCTGTCAGCATAGTTTCCAGAGGTCCATGTCTGCATGTCAGTTGTGGGATCCCACCCAGAGAAGATGTTCTCACAGGAAAAGCCTCACCTCTTCAGCAAGGACTAAGCAGCCCTGTCTCAGCCGGAGACCCTGCACTTCCATCAGCAGCCCCCTAAGATGATGGAGTAGTTGAGAACTCCCTGTTTTGCCTTTTCAGCACTGCATCCTTCCCTCTGCCATTCCAAACTTCTTTCCCTGTCCTGACATCTCTCCAACCCTTCTTCGCCATGCACATGCAACCTCCACTTTGAAACCAACCTGGCAGATATCTGCACTTGCCCAGTCCTCTGGGAGCCCCAGTTTAGTGAGAGGGGCACACCAGATGGTACATCAGCTGTGTAGATAGTGTGATTTACACATTAGCCTGATGGATAGGGTTTGCCCATCTCACCCCCTAACTCTCAGTTAGCTCAGACCAGCTTACTCTGCCAGCACATGCTTTCTGGCAGCCAAATACAGAGGCCAAAACAGACAGCCAGAGATAATCTCAAGGAGATAGGGTGTCTAGCAGCCAAAAGCAGCACGTTGTCTCCTTCACACCAGAACAGCTCATTACAGGCTCCAGAAGTGTGCTGTCAGGAGGGCAGGGCACCTCATCTGTGCAATTAGCTCAAGGTGCAGGGGAAGGAGTCCAGTCCCAGTGATGCTCCCTGGCAAGCCTTCCTCTGCCCTGGCCATGAGTCAGGACCTTCCCAAGCCAACACATGACCCCATGGGTATTCAGGGAAGGGGCGCTGTAGGCAGGCACTGTCTTGGCTCAGAGCTGTTGCCTGGCCCACATGCTCAGAGGAGCACCATGAATAACATCTGTAATTGTGGGCTGGGTCCAAAGAGTCAACAAACACCATGTCATACGAAGTCTGAAGTACTTGGCCTGGGATCAATGATTACTTTCTTTCTATGACATCCAAAGAGGCGGAAATGAGAAGGAGAGGAAGCCAGGCCTAGAAGGAGCATCCCTCCTCCTCTATCCCACTACTACCCCTCACCCTCACACAGAATGGAGACGGGACCTTCCCTGTGAGTCACTTCACACCCATAAACCTAGAGTCCCAAGGACTTGCACTGTCTCCCAGTTTTTAAGCCTTGTAAGAGAAGGTGCTTTTGCTCCAGAGGTGATACAAACAAGGACAAAGAATGAGGGGACTGAGGGAGAGGGAACAAAAAGGAACATCTCTTTAGCTTGGAGAAGAGGAGACTGAGGGGTGACCTCATTCACATTTATATATTTGTAAAGGGCGAGTGTCAGGAGGAAGGAGCCAGGCTCTTCTCAGTGATGTCCAATGACAGGACAAGGGGCAATGGGTGCAAGCTGGAGCAAAGGAGGTTCAATCTGAACATAAGGAAAAACTTTTTCACTGTGAGGGTGCCAGAGCATGGCCCAGGCTGCCCAGAGAGGTTGTGGAGTCTCCTTCTCTGCAGACATTCAAAACCCGTCTGGATGTGTTCCTGTGTGACCTGGTCTGGTGATCCTGCTCTGGCAGGGGTTGGACTGGGTGAGCTTTCGAGGTCCATTCCAACTCCTAATACTCTGTGATTCTGTGAAAGAGAGGTGGTGTAAGCATTAACAGCGTAGCTCAGCATAATAAAATGAGATCAGAGCCCCTGCTGCACTAGGTGCTGTGCAAACAGGGAGAGATACCACCTGAGCCACTGTGGTGAGCTCCCATCCAGGCTTTGCAGATCAGGGCCAAGGCCAAATGACTCAGCCAAGCCCCAAAGGAGTGCAACTGGTCCAGCACGTGGAGCCAGCACAGTTACTGCAGCATGTACCATATCTATATATTAGATTAAATCAACAAAGCCATTGGGAAAGAGACAGGAAGACAAAACAATGGCTGTAGATAAGACACTCCCAGCCCAAGAAAGAGGGACATTACAGAACAAGAGGAAAACTATTGGCCTCAAGGAGACTGGCTCATCCCTTTTGGATGCCTCTCTATGCAGGGCCAAGCCGCAGGACAAAGGACTCCATCCAGCCAGACTGAACAAGCCATAAGCAACTGCTGCCAAGAGGTTGTCCCTCCTCGGCAGACACTGTAGGAAATGTCTATAAAAGGCCTCCTTACAGCATTGCATTACCTTGTCACTAGTTTTCGCTCACCAAGGTTCAGAAAGCTGCTGAATGAATTTGAACTTCAAATGTCCATTTAAAATAAATTGAGTGGCCTTTGCTTTGACTAGGTAGATTAGAGAGACACTGGGCAGCTGAAGACACCTTCAGCCTTCTCCCATGTTTAGCATAAGAGGACACAACCTGTAATGGAGCTTCTGCCTTCTTTCACTTCTTTCAAGTGGCAGCTGTGAGTTGTGTTTAAGCATTGCCCAAAGCCAAGCAACAGGGGTTTTTGGTAGGCTTGTAGGATAGTAAAGCTGTGCAAGTACAGCCCTGTGCCCAAGCCATGCTGCTCAGCTGACAGCACAGCACAGCTTTCAAGAACTGAAATATAGCTTCTGCCCGATATAAACTTACTAGCTCATCTGCAGCTGGCTCAGGGCTCTGACATAGCACCACATTGTGCAACATAAGCAGTTTTAGCAAGCATTAATCCCTGCCTCATGCTGTTGGGCTGGTTACTCCAGCTGGGGTCAGGGTAGACTAATGGATAAGGAACCCCCAAGCATCATCTGACAGTTCCCTCTTCCAAGCTATGCCCTCACTTCAAGGTGTACTTTGTCCTGGGGAAAGGCATCTAATCCCAGTTTACCAATATCCACCCATGCCTCCCTCACCAAGCTGGGCAAAAGATGGGAGCTGTCTTGAAAGGGCAGGCAAAAGTACTGTCATGTATCCAAACACCTTGAAGACCAACACAGGCCTCCATCGAGGGGGAGGATAATCATTAATGCTCTGAAGTGAGGCCCAACGAAAAGTTGAGTCTTTCTGCACTAGGGGCAGTTAAGGCTGTATTCAGGAAGATGGCAACTGGAGTGGAGAAGCAGCAGAAGAGGAAAATGCCACCCAAAGGGAAGGAAAGCCCCACCAGAGCAGGGGTGTACAACATGTGTATCACATTAGTCTGTCCTTGGGGACAGCTCAGCTCAGACACACTGCTGTCAGCTCCTGTTACGTGAAGCTAAGTGACAACTGCAAGGAGGGAATTATTTTAAGAGGAAATAATTATTACCATCACTTTTATTGGGGGAAAACTTTGCTCCTCCCCAATGGCTCGCAGTCGTGATTGTTCAGGGTCTATCAATAGTTCAGGTTTTGTCAATGCTAATGGCTTTGGAGCAAGCTTTCACTGGAAAGGAAACTGCTTTTGTAGCAGAAAAGCACATGCATACACAAGCACAGAAGAAGAGATCATATTTTCCAAACTGTTTGGCAAGGGCTTGATAAAAAGGCTTGCACATACTGTCTATTTAGCTGCAGCAAGCAACAAATACCTATAGCTGGGAGAGAGTCTTCTTGGTAATGCAGAAGTAATCGCCAGTAAAGGATCCACTTTTAAAATGAGCATGTAGCCAAAAGAATCAAAGATCTCCAGCTGATGCAAACTGGCATGGCTTTAATGCAGACAGTGGCACAGTGCTGATGTACACTAGCAAAAGCATTTGGGCCTACACATCTGTGCAACAGAAAGAGAAATCCAAATAAACTGAGCTCCAAACAAACTGAGTCTTGTACATCTCAGACCAGTTGCTCCCAGGTGGCTCCAAGTTTTTAGACCACGAGGTGTAAGTCATCAATCAAGCTAATAGTAGAAGCCCACTGACTGCCATCTCCATTAATTAATAAATCCGGCTGGGTTTGGTCATGTATCTTTCTTTTTAGCCGTGTAGTCCCTGGATAGTTACCAAACACACCAGACTGGTACAAACCACCACCACTGCTCCTTTGAGACAGGGTAAATGCAGGTAGCTCCATCTCTAAATGTGGCTGCTCACCCCGCATGACTCAAGATGGAGCTATCGGCATTAGTTCTGCTTCCAGCCCCAGCAGCCCATCCCAGGAGTAACTTGTTTAAAGCAGCAAATAACAGAAGATATTTCATCCTGCCTTGCTGCAAATTCTCCTGCAGAGGACAGCGGCTGCCAGACTCCCTGCTCATGCACTGCACAAGCAGTGATGGAGCTCCCAGAAAGCCGCGGCACACCTGCCCATGAGAAAGACACCTCCGAGTGCCAAAACCTGGGATTAAGACACTGGTGGCTGTCTCACACATCTGGTGTGTGTTAGCACTGTCAAGGAAAACACACACAAGCTCCAAGTGGGGCTGGTTAACCCATTTGTAACTGAGCCTCTGTGGCACACCCAGCCAGCCTAAGGACTATGAGATACCTGGCCAAGACTTTGGCTCAGCTCAGATCTCAGCAGTAGCCTGTGCTTCCTTGCTGATATTGGGAAGTCAGGGAGCAATTCAGATACCTAAACATAGGTGTCAATTGCCACTGAGGACACCAATGGCCTGGCAGATGTCACATGAGTCCAATAGGAAACTACCCAGGTACTCAACCCAGGGCAGTGGGCAAGTCCTATGGTTAGGGCATCTCTTCCTCTTCCTAAACATCTCAACCTCAGCTGCCTGGCCTTGCAGTACAGATTACCTATCCCCTTTTGCCTGAGGCAGTAGGGCATTGGGAAAGCCACAGAGCACTCACTACAGTGACACCTTGACCTCTCTGTTGGGCGCTGTAGGTGTTGCTCTAGGTCCAGTCATAATGCAGTAATGCAATGCCACGCCATGCAGATCAGTTGCCTTCCCAGCACTTCCTAGAACATAGTTTTGACCCATATACCAGATGACCATGACCCAGAACAGAACCTGGGTAAAGAGGCCTTTGAGTCCCTACCATAAAAATACATCCCTGTGTCTTCCTTCTTCATTGATGCACATCCTCAAGGTTTCTCCTTATGAAAACAGTCTCACCCCATGAGAACCCGTTCCCTATGCCTTTGGCTTCAAAGGATGCCAAAGCACTTCCTCAGAGAGCCCAGAGGCTCAACCTGGTGGGGAGGTTGTTCATTTCATATTAAGGAACAGGAACTGCAGCTACAGGAGGTCAAAGCTTCTGCGCAAGCTGGATGTTGTCTTGGGCAGACCAGAGACCTCCCTTGCCTGCACTGGGCAAGCAGGCAACATCCTTTCCAGATAGGTTCAGGTAGGAACCTTGGAAACGGAGCAACAACTTTCTTCATGCCAGGACTCCCATCCTCCACCCCTTCCCAAAAAAGCTGTTCCCAACAAAAATGCGGTGCTGATGAGGCCTCAGAGCATCTCCTGGCCAGGCACTCTGTCCAGGTACGAGTCAGTGTTCAGATGGAATCTGGAGAAGTACCTAGCTGGGACCAAGCCAGCTCTGGGGAGAGCTCTGAGGCAGCAAGGAGCCTGCTCACCCACCACATAGACCCTGCAGCCAGGCACATTGGTCACGGGGGTGATGGATGTGAAGGGGAGATACAGGTAGAGCACCACCTTGCACATCTCTAGGCTGAACTTAACCATGCCCATGGAGCTGCACTCATCCTATTTCAGCTGCAGCAAGCCTGGGAAAGCCCATGTGGCTTAAGCCCCATGGGCAGCACAGCTGCAAACAGGCCCTGAGCTGTCCCTACTCTCCATCTCAAGGCCAGCAACCCACCCTGTCTCGAAGTGCCATCATATACCCTCACAGCAGCAATCCTTTGGGGATATTTCCACCTTGGGGGATGCCCACATGCTCCATGTGAGCAGTAAAGCCCTGGCACACCTAAAACTCTGTCAGGACATCTCTGCTTCCCTTATCACTGCAGATTTATCAGTGCTGTTGGACAAATCAGGCTAAGCAGAGCTCACCTCTCCTGGAGTGCAACCAGGGGTTGCCTGGGCACCCCCCACCAGAGGGGTTGGGTGCCACAGGGGTGAAGTCTGGACTGTGCCTCTGCTCCCCCTTCCTCCAGAGGAGCAGGACCCCCAGCACCACCTCAACTCGCAGAAGTGATTTTTCACCCCATCATAGCAATGCTGGTCTGGCAAAGCCTCCTCTTGGCAGCCCCCTGGATGGTCCCTGGGACAGCTAGACCAGCCTTCCTCACAGGCAGATCTCTCCAAAATTCAGGAACAAAGGGATTCCCACAGGCTTTGGAGCCAGGCTTCACCCCAAGAGTTTTAAAACAGTCAGCCCTCCAGCCAGCAGAGAGTCTTCTGTGGTTTAAAAGAAGTAAAATTCAAAGAAAGGCTTCTGGGCAATCCCCTACTTTAACACACACTCCTCCAAACCCATAGCTTTACATTGCAAAATAAGCTCAGAGGCAAGGCAAGGCAGGCTTTTGGTTTTTTTCCTTCCAAGGAGAAAGGGGCAGTGGAGACATCTGATATCTCCCTATAATTAGAGACAGTTCCTTATCCTTAATGCCACTGCCAGGACACCTATATCCAATTTGGAAATGCTAAAGTATTGCCCAGCTTCATTAAATTATCCATCTGGCCTTCCCCTGTTAATTTCCCTACTGTTTTTCCACTTTAATGAGCTCAGCTGGGTCAAACTGTGACCAGTTACTCCTGAGCAGGGATCAGCAATCCCTCCATCCCTCCCCCAAGGAATCTGGTGCGACCAAGAGTCCAAAGACTCTCCACATATCAGTTTTCCCAGACAACCTCCTTTCAATCACAGGTATACTTAGCAACAGCAGTCATCCTGGCAAGGACCCTCAAGATTCCTCTGAGGATCTGGAGAATTCAAGACAGCTGGGGATAGACATGGCAAAGAAAAGCCTGAGGCTTGCTAGCACAGCAGCCCTAGTGGTGACCATACATGGGTTGCCAAGGGCTCCCTGCAGCTACGGGGTGGGAAGTCCCAGAAGGAAGGAGATTGGGGAACTTGCAAAAAGCCTAAGTCTCATCTCAGACTGCATAGGCAAGAGAAACCTGCCTCATGACCTGTGCTCCTGCTCAGGTGCAAATGTCCTACAGAGCACAGCTCAAGCTGTAGGGATTTGCACAGCCATGGGTGTAGCAACTAAGATCAGGGGCTCCCTGAAGCCTCTAATAGCTTTATGGAGAATGCTCTGAATAACAGACCCAGAACGTATTGGGTTAGCTACCCCTGATGTAAGGCAGGCTTCCCTCATCCCTTGGGCTCCCAACCTCCCACCCTCAAGGCGAGAGGTTTTGCTTCTTCATTCTGCACCTCCCATCAGGACAAGAGAACCCAAGCAGCTACCTCCCCAGAGTCCTCCCCAGCTTCTCACTCCTTCTGGGAAGGCTTCACATCAGCCTTACACCGCAGAGGGTTTCCCATATAGCAATTCCAGTTCATAGAAGAGAGTGTAACACTGGTTTGGTCTAGGTGGTGTTACACTGGCATCAGCAAGTCTTTGCCAGCATGTCCTCATTTATATGGGGAAACAGAGTAAGCTATGTCCAAATCAGGATTTCTAGGACATTTTTCTAATGCAAGCTCCTCTTCTATACACACTAAACACAGTTAAATAGGTTAGGTTCATTGTTGAAGCAAACCAAGTACCTTAATTTCGCCCCATATCTCCTCGCTGTGCATTTACACCAGGGAGCCTTGAGATCTACTTTCCTGGCAGCTCCATCACAAGGCTCAGTGCCTATACCTCCAGCCCACTTTAAGCTGTCTTAGGAACACTGTCCTGACTCCATCCATACACAAGACAGTTGTTTGTGAACAGCTTTGTCTTCAAGGAGAAGAGATCAGAGAGCTGAGCTAACTACAGGGCGAGAAAAAGTAACCTCAGACAGCAAGCAAACACTTCCTCCATTTTGGGAGTGGAAATCACCAGAGCCTAGCAAGTATTTAAATAGTACAAGTAAAAGCAGGAGAAGTTTCAGGTTGGGACGGAAAATAATATTTTAAAAACAAAAAGGATATTCTTTTTGCTCACTACTTTTGCCATCAATTTCATATTACATTAAAATACTAAAATGCATCTAGGGAGGAAGGGATGTGGCATCCTGCCATCTGTATTCATATTCTTTAAACACATTTCTAAAGGCTGTAAAAGCTGGAGTGCTACAGGACAGACCCCTCCAGACAGCCCCTTATTTAGCTGAAACTCCAGCAGGAAACAGAAGGGAACAAGCAGACCCTGCCCCACCAACAGCCCCCACCGCTGGCCCTGGCTGCACCAACACACCTGCACCCACCACAGCAAGAGGGGAGCAGGGAAGGCTCAATTGCCCTGGGCCCTCCAGCATCTGCTCCTTGCTCCTGCAAGGTGAGCTGAGCCTGTGGTAGAGGCAGGGCCAAGACGGAGTGATGCTGGGAATCACATAGAGCACACTTGGAAACCCCTATGCTCCTCAGCAGCTGAGGCTTCCCCTTTGTTTCAGCAGTCAGACACAGAGCCTTCCAGTGCCTTTTGAAGCTTCCAGTCTAGTCTTCAGCTAAGGCTAATTGCTGCCAGGTGTCAGCCAAAACACTTCTTGCAGGCACTAGTGACAGGAGATGACACACCTTTCTCCTCTCATTGTCACTCAAGGGTTGGTTGTTTTTTTTTCCCTATCAATCAACATTAACTGCACCGGCTTTCAGAAGCCTTGGGGAGAAATGCTAATGCAGGCTTTGAAGCTGGAGGTGAGAAATCAGGCAACCCCCCAAGCTCCCTATATGCTCAGCCTGAATCTAGTCCAAATCTGAGTACTTCTGGCTGATATACCTCACCAAGCTTATCTCCACCACAGATAGATGTGGTCTCTGCTGTCTCCTTTTAACCCCCATGGAAAGCTGTCCACATTGGATCTAACAGACCTCACATTTTACAACCTCGGCTGATAAAGCAACAAAGCAGAGCTGAGGCAAAGGGAGATGTAAAACATTACAGATGACACCAACTAGCCCGAAACATTGCCAGGTTAATTCAGTTAACTCGGGGACACAGCAAGAAATCAGATATGCCAGCAATTGCTGCAAGGAAAGGAGGCAGCTGATCTTCACCCACTGGTCTTAAAGATGGGGCTGGTCTCAGCTGCAGACCAGGTCCAGGTCACCAAAGCCCTTGCTGAGCTTGCCTGCTGTTGGAGCTGCGATTCCCCACACTCGAGCAACCCTCCCTCCCAGGGGTTTTGAAGTTCAAGGAGATGAGATCTTTAGGAAATCTAAGTCTCTCTGTAGTTGGAGGAGCTGGTCAAAAGCCTGCTGGAGCATCTGGCCCATTTCAGCCTCATGGGTCATCATTGTTTTAGCCATGCATCCTCCTTTCCCGTCACCACCCCACCAGTTTCCCAGCCTCCCATTTTCGCGAGACTGGAAGGCAACCATGGTGTTGGGGTACCAGGTCCCCAGGCCTCACCTTTCGCTCTCCCCGGGGGATTCATCTCCTACTTGGTTGACACCTTCTGCATCCTCCTGGCACCCCTCTGAGTCTGACATCTTCTACCTTGTCTGGCTCAGTGGCCCTGCAGACAGCTCCAGTGCAAGGGTGCCGCCACTGTTTCACTTTTCCTGTGCTCGGCAGAAGTGAGCTATGCCGGAAACTTTGTGGGCTGAGAGTTTGGGGGGATGGGAGAGGGGCAGAGGGAAGGCAAATTTGGGGTTTTTTTGTTGTTGTTTTCTTAAAACCGTTATGACTATATTAAGGTTTTGCCTCAGCTCAAAATCAGGAAGTGCTAGGCTAACTCAAAGGGAAAGTAGGGGGTATGGACATCCCCACCATGACAGGGAGAGAGGTGACCCACTGCTCCCCGAGCTGCCCATGCCACTCTGGGGACAGCCAGCATCCCTAAACTGCAGCACCCTACAGTGCACCAGGTACCAGGGTGCTGCCACAGGAGCTGCCGAGGTGGTCCTGACTTAGCACCTCTCAGAGCCCACTGGAGCTGAGGGGTCTGCTCCTGCCCTCCAGCCCTCACCTCCCTTCCCAGCTATTTGTCTCCACAGCTTCCCGCTGTTGCCACCATGGCTGGAGGTTCTGCAACACACCCTGGAGCTTGGTCTCTTATATCTCTGTCTCTTCATCACCGGTGAAGGACATGGCCAGGAGTCGGTAGTACAGCCTGCAGCAGGATCATGGTGACATGGCCTCACCCTTTCCTCCCCACAGCGAGTCCCCCATCCCCAGCTTCAGAAGGGGACCAAGAGAATAGAGGTCCCCCATCCCCACAGAACAGCCCCTGCCAAAGCCTCCCTATTCCTGCCAGGACCACCACAGCAGGGGCAGACCCTGCTGGTACCATGGCATGGGTCAGGGTCCAGCCCCCCAGGCAGGCGACACCCGCCTCTCCCGCCAAAGCTTTATTTACACCACTGCTGCCAGGACGCAGCTCTTTGCAAAAACAGAGAGAAACAGCACTCAGTTGGTGCTGCTGAGCCCAGGGGATGGTGGGCACAGGAGGGGATGGAGTACAAGCGTAGAGAGCTGGGCACTTAGGACTCGCCAGCCTCGAACATCTTCTTTCTGCCCTCCATGCCAGACTTCTCCTCAATGTTCTTCCTCCAGTCACCAACATCACGGAGGTCCTTCTCCTGGGGGAGGGATGGGCACATGGGTGTGAGCAGTGCTCCCCAGGGTGAGAACCCACCCAAACAGGACCCTTCACCCATCCACCCATGGGAAACCCTGTGTCAGCTAGTGGAACCCAATTCCACCCACGCTGTACATCTTTTCGGGCTGCACCCTCCTTTTTCAACATCATGTGTGCCACAGGAGGAAATATTTAGCAGAATGAACAACATTATGGAAGAAAGGCTCACCCTCAAATTTGTCTATCACACAGGGAGGTGTGAGCTCCAAAAAACAAGGGCCAACTCCTGTATGGGCACAGGGGAGTGGGAAGGGGTACCTTCTCAGTGTCCTCTTTCTTGACTTGCTTCAGGTTGGCTCGGAGGTCCATGCAGACCTTGTGCTTGGAGCCCAGCAGGGCCCGCAGCATTGCATCAGCAGACATGCGCACCCTGCGCAGGGGTGGCCTCTTGAACTTGCCCCGCAGGTCAAAGAGCTTCTGGCTCAAGTCTTCCAGCTGAGAGGGGATGAGATGAGGGGGGGCAGAGAGAGAGAGGTGTGGGTTTCGTGAGATGGACCCAAGTAGCATGAGGAGGCACAACGGATGGGCTGGAGACTCCCATGAAGGATGACTCCAGAGGAAACTCACCTCCTTGTTAGTCTTCTGTAGCTTCACCTCTGTGTCATATCTCTCCTCATCCACCGAATCTATCTTGGCATGAAGCTTTTTGCACAGCTCCTGGGAGGAAAAGCAGAGAGGGATGTTGGCTGCTAGGATCCACACATGTGATTCCTCTCTCCAGACCACTCTGACTCTGAAAGACCTCAGTCCAGAAGACCAGAGGGGGTCAAGACCAGATGGCGAAGGGTGACTTGCATGCCAGCTCCTCATCTCCATGCTACCAGCTTCATGCAAATGTTGCCTCAGCCCATCATTAGAAACACAGCTTTCCTACCAGCCAGATCCCTTTTTCTTTACAGACACCCCAGCTGCCTCTCAAGCCAGTTCTACATCCATTCAGTTCCAGGGCACCCACAGGTGACAAGGGGATCAAGATGGGAAGGCAAATCTAGATCCACCAGTCTGACTGATGGAGCCAAATCCTTTCTGCTCAAGCACAGTGAAAGGGTTAAAGAAGTCTTTACCTGAAGTTCCTGCATGGATCCTGGGAGCGACAGAGGAGGGCAATGCTCTGCCAGGTAGTTTTGCTTTTCCACTTCTTTAGCAGCTGCTTCTTTCTCTATTTCGGTGACAGCAAGCTGGAGCATAGCACTCTGGAAGGCAGCATGAGGATGGTCAGCATGGGGTGGAGGCAAGTGAGGAGGGCGGGGTGGTTGGCAATGGAGGGAGAGCCCTGATGAAGAGGCAGCGTGGGGAGCTCCCAGTCAATACCAGCATCTCCAATCAAGGGATACTGGTGGGGACCCAAGTTGTGCACCATGGCCTCATCCAGTAGGGAGAGTGCCAAAAGCTGACTGGCTTGGGATGGGAGATGGGATGGTTAGGACACATGTTGCCCAGTCCCAGCAGTGCCACCTACCTTCAGGTGCTGCCGACGGGCAGTGGCTGCCCTCCTCTTTTTCTGCAAGTGGGAGGAATGAGAGAAAAGCAGGTTATCAGGTGCACATTCCCCTTTCCATTCCTCTTTCCCATGCAACCCCACAGTCCAAGGTCCCGCAGCCCTGTCAGGCAGCTGGCTCCAGCCAAGAGGGAAAGCTTGACACACAGTTGGTCCCCAAAACAGTGGCACTCAAAGAAGGGGCTCCCTGCTGACCCCAGCTTTGCCAGCCTCTGATAGCTAAAACTTAGGAGGCGTCTCATAAAAATACAGTGCTGGTGATGAACTTGAATATACGCATATAAAATATAACTTCAAACTTGGCTTCTTGGGGCTTTTAGCCTTTTCTCTAATTTCCGCTTCATTCAGACACAGAAGTGTTTTGCTTTGCACTCAGGCTAATGGCCCTGATGCCCCTGGATCTCAGGAGCTGTGGGATGCCTTCCTGAGTGGTCCATGACACCTCTGGTGAGAAGGGTGGCCAGGCAGGTGAAAATATGAGGCTGTATAATTTCTGGAAGCTGAAAAGACTCAGTGCTGATGAAGGGGATTCATCACAGCTGGAGGACAGACATGACTGCAGGCCTGGAGGTTGCTCTGGCCAGGAGAGGTGGAGGCCCACAAGGCTGCAGCTGCAAGACTCAAGCAGCTCCCTTTTCTCTGGGATGCGCCAAGTGGGAAATAATCTGGGAGCCTGGAAGTCCAAGTGTGTTCTTCTGTACCTATGATGTGCTGGAATAGCAGCAACAGGTCTTGTATTTATAAAGGAAGCTACAACTTTGACCTGCCACTGCATTGCAGCTGTTTCCTCAGCATTTTGCCCAAAAGATTGAGAAAGGCTGAGTGTGGCTGGGGCAGAGGAAACACAGCATGACATCCGATATGCCGTGGTGGTGGAGAAAGCAGCATTTGGGTGTGAGTCTGTGCTGCATAGAGGAGGAAGTGGCTAAGGATCCCCAGAGCAAAATGTAACAAAATCTGACATGTTCTGCATATGCAAATGGTGCTAAAGCCTTCCTGACAGGGCTGGAGGGCTCTGCAGAGAAAAGGCATTCGGCTCAGAGATGCAGTGCACCGTTAACTGGCAGGATTTTGCTCGCATGAATCCCGGGCCACAACAAAGCAGATCCCTTGAGCACTGTTAGCTCAGAGCTTATACTCCAGTTGAAAACTGGTACCTTAGCAAAGAGTGCCCTCCCAGCCTTTCCTGGGGGCACTGGGTTTGATGGGGAATAAAAGCACCCGTTGGACATCAGCACCATACTGTGGAGTTCCTATGTGTCCCTGAAATCCTCTCTTCTCTTGGTGAGGACAAGCTTGAGCTTGTGGTGTTTCGGACATATGGGGAGGTGTCAAGCAGAGATGAAGCAACTTGCTTAGAGGAGACAGAGAGTCACAAAGCCACACACAACCCTCCCACACCTTCCCCTGCATTTCCCCTGCCACCCCCAGGCTTTGAGCCCAGCCCCACTCTGCCTCTGTCAGAAGCCAGGGAGATCTTGCTAAGGATGCAACCTCCACCCTGCTCATGCTCCCCTGGATCCCCTGGTTCACCTTTGAGGAGCAATTTGGCAGTGCTCAGTGGACAGAAAACGAGGGGCTAGGTGTGGGGAAGGAGGAGAGGATGCTAGGCCAAGGGCTGGGTGGTGGATGGATGATGGAGAGGTGCCTCCGCACCACCGCCTTCCCAGCACCATCTCGTGGCCGGCTGGGGAAGCAGGAAAGGAGGGAAAAAAGCATCTAACTCCAAACCAGGAGGCAGAAAAGACTTTCAGAAGGGATTTGTCTTCTTTCCATCTTTACGAGGAGGAGTCAGCAAGAAGGCCTTGCCGTGAACCATTCTCACCCCCTGCCACACACAGCTTCCCCTAAGGAGGAACAGTGAAGCCAGGACTGATGCCGTAGAGCCTTGCTAAAGGAAAAAAACCAGCAAGACACACTTACCTCTTCACTGTTCAGGAAGAGCAGATGGATAAAGAAGGGAAGAGAAAGGGAAAGGGGAGAAAAAGGCAGTTAGCATCCTAATTGGAAACAAGCAGAAAAATCTTAAAAAGCATAAAAAGTTGGCAGTTGAACAAAAGTTTTTAAATGCCAAAAACTTTTTAGATACAGAACAATGGGAACTTACTCAGACATCTTGCTTTAGGTGGTTGTGAGCCTGCAATGAAAACCAAGAAAAAAGGTTCACAATTACTCATGCTGGTGGTGACTTTCTTGGGTTTAAAAACAAAGCAAGAATCCTCTAGAGGAAAAACAAAAAAAAAGAGGAACAAGTTCGCTTTTATTTCGCAACTTCTCCAAATTTTCATCATATAGGGAACTAGGCTTCAATTTGTGGGCAAGAGCCAAACACATGCCTACTCACAGCCTCACAGACCTCAGCACTGGGGGGCTTCTGGACTGGGCCAAATGGTGCTGGGCTAGAAATACAGGGATTTGTGACAATAATTCCTGCAGGTATGTCTCTTGTTTGACCCCCAGGAAACAATTTTATGCAATTCAGGAAAAAAAAGAAGCTATTTTCAGTTTACTGCTTCACTTTGCCATGCAGTCTTGCCCCATTCCATGAACAAGAAATACTGCAAAGCCTGCAGAGGGTTGGCAGCAACCCCAGGTGACAAGGAAGGCCTTCAGAGAATGATGCTGCCAGTATTTGCATCCCATTGCATGGGGCAGGGGAGCCTGTTGCAACAACCTCAGCACAGATGACACAGAAGGTTGAAAATTGTTGCTGAATTGGTAAATGCAATTCCTTGCATTTCCTTTAAGTGGAAATTTTACAGGTACAATGCAGCACATTAGGGAAGAGATGGAAGAGCACCTTTGTTTTGGGGTAAATTATTTCCCCATAAATAGAATTTAATTTTCTAGCAGAACAGTATCACCTGTTTTTATCTCTTAATGGAAGGATAGAAGAGCTTGTTGAGCCTAAACTAAGCCAGTCCTTGGCAGAGCAGGCAAGCCTCAAAACACAGGCATCTGCAGACCTGGGAGCGTTTGTCGGGAGGTGAAGTGTTAACGGGGGCTCATGTCCAAGGGAAGAGGCACAGCTTGCAAGGCCAAGGAAACTTTATCCTGGAAAATGTGCAGTCCCATCACATTACTTTAGGGAGGAGGGGGGAAAAAGTGCTTCTAAAAATGGTCAGGGAGCTGGAGAAGGAGCTGCAGCTGTCTCCTCGGCCGGCAGCCTTTCCCCGGTGCCAGCCCCCATGACTCAGGGAGGTTGGGGCGACGCAGAGCAAAAGCCACCGCAGGTGGCTGGGCTACAGCTGAGGGACGGGGCGGCCGAGGAACGCCAGCTATTTTTACTGACACCCTTGCCCCGCGTGCGCACGCACCCACTTCAGCAGCAGCGGTGCTGCAAGCGCCGAGGAAGTGAGGGGACAACGCCATGCTGCGGCTTGCTGCCTGCTACGGGGGCTTTAAATCACCTGTGTGGGGGACACACACAGCACAGTAAATTAGGATGTCAGTCCCTTTCCAAGAGTGCTTCTGGGGAGGAAGGCACTGCAAGGATCAGGTTGAGAGCTTTAGGAAGGGGCATAAATTGGGAGGACCGCTGAGTTACCACAGGCAAGGATCCTGCATCCTATGGCCCTGGGGAGGTCAGCGTTAGGGAGCCTGTGGCTCCAATTGCCCTCGCCACTCAAGCCCAAGAGCAGAACCAACCAAGGGAGGGGAAGGCATGGAACCAAAGAGGAAGAAGGTCACTGGAAAAGACAGAGATTTTCTGGCGCAGGAACCCTCTCCAGCAGGCAAAGGATGGAGAAGGTTTTATTAGCACCCCCGTTTCTCCCAGAAGGTCACCCCCACCTGGTATTTATCTCCCCAGAACTCAGGTGAGTGAATATGCTCCCCTGCCACCCCCTAAGAGTAAGCTGGGTCATGAAGAGACATGCAAAATGGCTCACCCAAGTCTGAAGGAGAAAATCAGAGAGTCCTGCTTGACTGGGTAGGACGGACTGGCGAGCTGCAGGCAGCTGGCTGAGTAAGGAGGTATAAAAGGGCTTCTCGGGTGGCTCAGCAGAAAATCCACCTTCTCTTTAAGGGCATGGAGACCTTCTCAGACCAATGATGTGCAAGAGTCCCCTGTGCACCTCCCTTGGCTGGGGCAGGCCAGGCAGGCAGCCCAGAAGGAGAGGGCAGCCACGGAGAACGTAGGGGCGGGGAGGGGGAGGGGGGCGTGGGGGGGGGGAGGGGGAGGTGGGTCGGGAAGCGGAGCCACCCTGGAGGAGCTGGGGAGGCACTTTTCCTCAGGAGCGCTGGGCGGGGAGCCTTCCTCCTCCTCCTCCTCCCACCAACCAGCCACAGTAGATACGGCTTCAAGGTTATGGGGACCCAGGCTCCCTGCGCACAGCCATCCATCTGCAAGGCCTTTAATAAAACTTCCCCTTGGAGATGCAGAGTGGTTTATCCATGGACAAGGGCTCCGTTCACCTCCAAGGGCTTGGGAGCAGCTCTGCCTTTCAGGAATGAAGAGAGGAAAGAGCCCGCACCCCACAATCCACCACTGATAGCATGTAAAAGAGCAATCCCTGAGTGAACCATCCATCACTAGCATGCTCTTTTAACCTCACTTACCACATGGGAAACATTTGCAGCTCCTCCCTGCGTGAAGTATTTCAACTAAGGTTTTTTAAAAAAACCAAACCTGTGGAGCTGCTGTGGGCAGCCCCAAGGCTCACTGCAGTGCAGAGGCTGGGGGGAGGCAGCAGAGCATGGATGAGCAGCCCCATGCTGCCAGCAGGAAAAGTAATTCCCCTCCATGGGATGCCCCAGACCCGTATCTCTGTGGATCCAAAGGAAAGGCAGGTGGAAATGTAGCTGGAAATATTCAGCAGCTCCAGTCACAGCACATGTAGTGCATGTGTGTAGGGGATTTCATGGGGACAGGAGCCCAGACAGCTTCTGCCCTCCTCCCCCAGCCCAGGCACTCCTTCCCCTTTCAGACAGTGGTTTTTAGGCTGATTCAGACATGCCCCTTACAATATTTTCCAGACGTTTCTTGGACGTTATATAGATAGCAGTAAATCCACTGCTCCAGGCTTCCTGTTTCACCACCTTTAGCATTGTGCAAGTAATGCTGCAGATGCCAGTGAAGGAAGAGCAAGTCCTTGAGACAGGGCTGGTGTCTTGCAGGGATTTGCCTCTGTAGCAGGTGGAGGAGGGAGAAATCCCTAGTGTGGGCAAGGCTGGGTCCACTCAGGATTTGTCCCTGTGAAACATCATCAAGAGGGAGATGGTTTGGGTAGTGAAAGTCTCAGCACCAATGTACACTGGCCTATAGATCTGAGCTGCCCCCTCACAAATCCACCATGAGACTCCTGGAAATGCACAGCGAAGGTGCGATTCAGCAGAGGTTTGGGCTGGTTTTGCCTTCATCTGGGCTCCTATGCAATGGCTGTGGGTCAGCACCTAGTGAAGGAGCCAAGCTTGGGAAGAGCTGTAATGAGGATCAGCCCGATCCAACCCTCCTCCCCACCCACCTCCCACACATCTATGTCCCCCAAATGGTGAGATGCAATGGAGACAGGGGTCTTCAGCTCTAGGTAGACCTAGAAAACACAGAGGTTAAACTCCAGCAGCTTCTGCTTCTCAGGAGAAAATGAAAAACGTTGGTGGAGGCATCACTGCACCCAGCACTCATCTCTCATCTGGACTTCAGCAAAATCCAGACAGTTTCACAGGAGGAATATCTGCTTGTCCCAGCTAAACACAGTTTCTTAGAAAATGAAAAAACAAGCAAGTACTTTTACAGACAGCAGCCACCCTCAAAAGCTTAACAGCCGAAATTACCCATTTAGGAACAGCTTAGCCGCTTCACTTCTCCTCTCAGTGCCAATTCCGTAAGCCATGATTTACTTTAAACTGCCTCTTTATTATTCTTTCCAAAGTCTCCACAGCCATTTTATTTAGCTCCCTATGCAGCTACACACATCCCAGCCACTGCTGGCCCACCAGTCCTTCAGAGAGCAGCTCAGCTCTTGGTGGAGGGACCAAAACTGGGGGAGTTCGATTAAAAAATTCCCCACATCCAAGCAGTTTCCTTCAGCCTTATGAAATGAAGGCTTTCTGAACCTCCCGGAGTCCAGGCATGCAGCACAGGAAAAGAGATTTGCTCCAAGTTCAAGATTCTGGTTACTACCTTGTGATTGGGAAGTGCTGGCCTGAAACAGCTGAATAATGAAGTTCGAAGAAAGAAGTCCCATGAGCAAACTTTTGGCTAACAGACGTGTTTGCAGGATATGGAAGGAGTCGATGGTGAGGTGTGGTGATAGGTGATCAGAAGGTTGAGCCTCTGAGTCTGCAGGACTGCCTTGTACAGAGGTTAAGTTGTAGGGCAGCTCTCCCAGAAAAAGAGAGGCCCCAGAAATAGAATGTCATGAGGAAGAAAGTCAGTGAGGACCAGGAAGAACAGAAAACCAAAACTATCTCAAAGTTAGGAGCCACAGTTAACATTAAGAAAGACAGAGGTTCCCAAAGGAAGTAGTGTGTTTGGGTGATGAATGAACAAGTTCCTTGCAGAAAAACTCAAGGAAGGCATAAGGACTCTCCAGGCACATCCTTCAGAGAGGTTCTCAGCCTGTGAATATGAGTGAGGGTATTGCACAGGGGCCAGGAATGGATGCACTATTCACACTTGGACACCCTTCCTGTGGAGCAGATTACCTTGTTCCCTTTCCTCGCTCCCCTCCATCCACGCTAGAGGAATGTGCCATGTGTATGGCCCACCTTTCCCACAGCACTCTCACCATCCTGCAAGGCCAGACAGAAGGAAGCCCTGGCACATACAGGAGGTTCTGCCCTATGCTTTAGAGACACTCAGGTGTGGCATTTCTGAGCCAGGCTCCTCCAGGGAACCAGCACATGTTGGTTGGACTAGGCTGATGGATGCATGCAAGCTGTCCCTCACGGCCATCTCCTACACCTTGCCTCCTCTTCAACGCCCTATATGCATCAAGTGGACAGGCACTATGGGGTGACATAACACCAGAAGACACTATATCTTATTTCCCAGGATGACACTGTTAGCAAGGAAACAAGCCTTCTGCTCAGCCACAATTGTGCTCATTGTAAAAGCCCAGGCAGAACAGCTGAGTAAACCAGTGTCTGACTGCCCTCTGCCTTCCCAAATCACATCAGATCAAAGCAAAGCACATGGCTCCCATCCTGCCCAAGACATTCCCTCCCTCTCCCTCCAGTGTAACCCTAAAAGAGCTCCTCACGCTCTACTTCTGCCGACATCAGCCTCTAGGAACTGCTACAAAGGAAGGCCATCGCCTTTGCATCTTGTGCCGGTGCTGTCCTACGTATCCCACAGCTACAGTCACCTCATGAGGTGGAGTTAAGGCTTTTGGCTTTTCCTCTTCAGGGCTGCTGCCAAACACCACAGCCACCTTGTTCATTTAGCTCCATGCCATCTTCCTTGACAGGGAGTGCTTCAAGCACCCGATGTTGACACCCTCAGGCTGCAGGGACATCTCCAAACCAACGAGCAGGTCCTGATGACACTCCTGGATGTTCAGCGGGTACCGTGCCTTCACAAAATCGTAGGCTGCCAGCAGCCTCATGGTGTGCTTGATCATCAGGTATTGAATGACACAAGTAGGAGCTAGAGAGTAACCATCCTTGCAGTGGATGAGGACACGCTTCCCTTTCTCCAGTGAGGCTTCGATGCACTCGTTGATGTCCTGGAAGCAGGGCTGCCCCATTTCATCGTGATCCCCACGGAGCGGACCTTGGATGTCAACCCTGAGGCGTGACCAGCTGTGCCTGAACCCTCCCCGTTGGCAGGTGCAGGGGATGACACTCAGGCTGCAGTCACTGGGCAGGCTGCTCATGTCAATGATGCTGTCGATGCTGTTCATGCACAGCGTCTGCCCGCTGTAGGCAGCATTGAGGTTCCCCAGGTAGATGCAGTCAGTTATCCGAGCGATGATGGGTCCTGTGAAGGGGAAGCAAGCAGGGTCCCCTGGTTTCAGATCAGTGGGTTCAGGATGTGAGTTCTTCTTCCATCTCCCCCTGAGGGATTTCTTGGAGTTGGCATGGGGAAGGGGTCTGGAACTGGGCTCGGAGCCCCATGACAGTGGTGAGAAGAGGGAGAAGCGGCTGAAGAGCTTGGCCTTGGAAGGGGAGTTTGCTGGACAAGCAGGGGCAGGAATGGATCCATGAGCACAAGAAAGGGCTGCCTCCGCCAGGGACCCTGCGCTGTGGGCTGCCCCTCTGCTCTCAGCCTCTTCAATCTGCAAAAAACAGAAAAGGACTGGTAAGACCATGGAAGCTCATCTCTCCAGCTGCATGAGCAAGGAGACAGAAGCTGGTAGCTGGCTTTGCCCACGGAAGCACTTGGAGACACTAGAGGCCCTGAAGACCTTGCGTATCACCAGCCCAAATACCCAGCCACCCTGTTTCCCCAGGGATGGGCATTAACACACCATAAATACTCACCTGGACCTGCAGATCGCTCCAGCATTCCTGGGATGCTGGGTTGCTGGAGCAGCCGTCCTCTCCTGATAACGGCACTAAGCAGAATGACCAGTGTGTCCCGCCAGGTTGCAAGGTTATGGACACCACATCCCCACCCTTCTCTTCATGCACTTCACTTTTAGTCCTCACCAAGTTTGGACAAGAGCCTGTAGGAACAGAACAACTCCATGCAGACATGCACAAGTACTCACGTGCTGTTGGTGTAAACACTGGCCTTGAAGAGACACCAAGGCATTTTAATGATCCCTTCCACTGCAGAGGGACACTCTTTGCTGTGGGCTGCTGGAGGGGTTTGCAACTCATTGCAAGCTGAAGCCAAGTGGAAGGATGATGTTTCAAACTGAAAAAACGGAGGGGTGCAGAGCAGCTGCAGGGAGATGGCAAACAATATAAAACCCCTCTGGATGAAGCCCCTTCTGACCACAGTGGCATCTAGGGACTTCAGCCTCCAGCAATGGAGAGACTGCGTTCACAGCCAGGATTAAGACTGCTCAGAGCCCTGCTCAGCCTTGGGCACAGATTTCACTCCTCACAGGAGCTTTTCCCACTTCCACCCAGGACACTTGGACCAGAAAGTGCCTCAGACTCTGCCACAGCCCATTCCTTTCTCCATGGGCCCAGGCTGAGTTGACAGGCCTTCTGGAAAGCCAACATCTCTGCCCAACACTGGCCTGTGCCCAGGCCTCCAGCAGCTGACGTGTCCGGGAGGTGATCCCTCCACCATTCCCATCGAGCCTGCCCCTGGATTGTATTACCACAGTGACCTGACACCCAGTCACAATCCTCTGTGTGTTTGCACATTCTCAAACCCTGCTAAAGACCAGGATGTGACCCAGAATATGACTGCAGAACAGGCTGAGACCTCTGCGTGCTCAGATAAGTAGGGCTGCAACGTCTCCACTCTCACAAGGCCTCTTAGGCTTTCTGTGCCAAAATGAAGCAGCAGCAAGAACACTGTAATAGTGACTTGAAAAAAAAGTTACTAAAAAAAAGTCACTAAAGTCACTAAAAAAGTTACTTTAAATAAAAAGCACAATAAAGCATAAAATTCTTCTTTCCTTAAGGTCAGCAACTGCCCTACTAACTAATGGCCACAAAGGGAATGATTTTCCAGAAATTATCAATTTCAAGCTCACTGGCTTTTTGCAAGACCCAAGAAGCCACATTTTATAAAAAAGCTGGCAGACCCTCAGCTGCCTCACCTACCTGTACAACACTGAGAGACAGTCATAGGAGAGGACAGCTGCAAGGAGATGGGCCTTTGGAAGGTCTTCTGGAGGTGCTTTGCAATCAGGCCTAGGAAGAGAGGGAATGAGCTCAGAGTAGGAGAGGGCTGAGCCAGGAAAACTCAATACCTACCACCACCAAGCATTTTTCAACAACATTGCCCATGCTGCTTACTTCAGGGTGTACCTGAGACAAGAGTTTTCCCCTATTGAGCCAGATCTGTGTTTAGCACATACCCAGAAGTCAGGGATGAGTGCAACCAAAGCAGAGAAACCTTCAGAGGAGTTTGTTTCTGGCCTTTGCAGATATGAACATGTCCTTTGTTACATGCAAAGTTCCCCATCATCTTTTTATAACACCAAGACCAAGTGTTTTAACTGGGCTATCTTAAATGATGGCCTTCGTGCCAAAATTCAGGTTCTTATGTCAAAACTGCTCTTTTACGAAAGAGGAAAATGCTCTCCATCCAGGGCAAACCCAGATGCCAACAGGCCACAAGCCTCCACCTGAGCCAGCCACCTTCTTCACAGGCAACAGGGAGAACTGGCTCTTCCAAAGGTGCAATTTTTCTCATCCTAAACAAATGATTAATGACTCATTACTTGAAGTATCCCTTTCCCATAGAGGGCTTGTTGGCTGTAGATAACTGGCTCAGATGGGAACAACTGCACGATCTGTGTTTATGAGCAGGGTGATAAAATGCTCGTTTGCAAACCTACCATATTCCCAGACACTGCTCACCAGACTGAAGATATGGGTCAGGGTTTTTGCAGGTCAAAGCCTCATTTCAGCTCAGTTGAACTCTTATTCCTAATTGACTTTGTGGTTGTTCCTGCTCAAATTTAACTGCAGTAAGTGCCCGCAGAGGTTTCATCACCTCTGCATGAAGTTAGCAAGGCCAGTTGAGAAATACCATCTTGTTGACATGCAATGAGTCATCACAGATGGGCACCCACTCACCCGTAATGCCCATCTTCTTGGGGGGGCATTTTTTGCCTGGCACGGTGAAAGTGATGAAGTCCTTGTGCTGCTTCTCCCCTGGCTCCATCCCGCCAAGACTTGAAATCCAGAGAAATGGGAGGTTTAGCTTTTTCAGTCTGTTCATAAAGTTCAAACAGAAAGAGCCATCAGGGAGCATCTCTGCGCATCCATTATCAGTCCTGTTCCTCATACTGGGCTGTTTGGGGTAGGATGCTGCTGTGCCACAAAGGAAACCCTCCTTCCTTCCTGCCCAGAGCAGTGCAAGGTGCACCAGGATGTAAAGTGGTCCTAAAAACACCTCCGTGTCACCAGACTGATCCAGAAGCAGGAACTGTCCCAGATGTGAGAGCCTCAGCAGCAGTTGGGGCAGAGGCAACGAAGCAGAGAAAAGGGGGCAGAGAAGAGGTAGGGGCAGAGGAAAGGGGCAGGAAAAAAAGAGTAGCTGGGAAAAGGGAGCAGGAAAAATAGGGAAAGTGGTAGGGAAAAGAGGATACGGAATGGACTAGAGGTAAGGTAGGGATTCGGGCAGGGCTCCTTGCCTTTCTCTGAGAAACTGAAAGTCACAACCACCGCAGACTCGGACAGAGCATAGGAGGAATCAGCCACGCCGAAAGGCAGCAGCGCACTATCCCACAGCCGCCCCACTCCCCCCGCTCTCCTCTCCCCCCACTCCCAGCTCCAGCACAAAGCCCCGCTCCCCTCACTCCCGTGCGCCCCTCCAGAGACACCAGCACCCAGGCACGACCTCTTCTCTCCACCCCTTTCCCATCGGCACCCGGTGGAGGGGATCTCCCAGCGCCCCCTTTCAAGAGTTTCCCAGCGGCCGCTCGGCCGGCAGCAGCCGTCCCTCCT
>NW_010198700.1:15424-25818 GCF_000695765.1 Mesitornis unicolor | reverse complement strand
GTGCGGTAGGCTGGCCGCAGCCCCCGCCGCCTCGCCTCTCATCCGCTCAGCCAGCCCGGGGTGCCGGCTTTTCCCCCACCCGCCTTGCAACGTCGCTGGCGAGCCTTGTCTCAGGCCTCCCTCCGCCATCGCACGCCGCCGGTGCCGCACGGGACCCCGGCTCCTTTGCGAGGGTCTCGAACAAAACCCAGCCGCCCCCCTCTCGCTTGACCTCTGGGTTTTGAACTTGAAAGCATCGTGGTCCCACATATATCTTTTCCTCCCTCTCTGCAGTCACAAGAGGATAAAAAGTTCTTTAAAAGAAAAAGATGCAAACCTGCATAAGCTGCTGCAAATCCAGGAGCAGGGACTTTTGAAAAGAAACTGTTGCATGGCAAAGTACACATTTCACTATAAAATGGTGAGACATAAAGATGCTAGTTATCGAATATTTATAAAACGGGCACGCTTGCTCCTTGTGAGAAAAGCTTAGATACTCTCCAGCTCTCAAAAACTGTGACACTAGCCAAAAAATCTGTGGCTGGATCACAGCCAGCACATAACCAGGCTGAATGATGACAGCTCATAATAATTTTTGTCTCACAGCAGATGACTGGCAACAAGCACATACAAAGCTCAGCCTTCTCCTGGTGTGGCTCTCCTGTTTGATTTCCTGAAGTGCAGGGATAAATATAAAAATCACTGAATGAGGGAATAATTTGCTTTTGGAGGGACTTCTGGAGGTCAGAAGTCTTGGATCTGGATGTAAATAATTGAGATCATAAGTCTTAATAGCAAACATCTGAATTTTCAGTACTTCTTGTCCCCTTTAACAGACCTCTGCCTGGCCCAAGCCCTGCTTTTTGCTGTGCCACCAACCTGCAAAGCTGATAATTAAAATGCAGAGAGACTGTCGCTTGTGTGAAGCAGAGGAACAAACTCCCCACCGGCTGCCTGGGCACCACAGACTGTGCAGACTGGCTTTAGACACCTGCTTTTCCTCCCTTTAACCCACCAGCAAAATCCCCTCACCCCTGTGGTGCAGGAACAGGAATGGGCTGGCTCCTACCACCTGGAAAAAGCTACCTGGAAACCCTTAGCATGGCAACACAGGTGCCAACTGGCTCTGTGGCAATGGAAACAGGCTTGCACCACAGCATCACGGCTTTCTCTCCCTCTCACACATGTGTTTCATCTCCAGAAGAAATCTTGAGTGGTGGGGCTCTAACAGGGGCCACAGATCAGGTGACGCAGAGGCCCAGCTCGGAGCACGTCCCTGCCCTGCCCTGCCCTGCCCTCTAGATGCATCATCATCACAGACCCAAGCTGAGGAGGAGCTGGTTTCAGCCTCCTTTATCTTCTCTTCTTGTTGCTTCCTCCACCAGGAAATCCTCCTGCTCCAGTACCTCCAAGGAGCATCAGTTGGGCAGGAGATGCTCAAACGTCTGCTCTTGGTGAATGGGGGACAGCTGGCCTTGTCAAGGCTACAGGGAGGTGAAAAGGAGATGATGGCATGCAAGGCAGGACTGTCCTCCTCATGAACAGGCTCCGGAGCAGCCTGCATTCACTTTGGGTGAAATAAGCCATGAAATGAAGCCCAGCTCCACCAGCCCTGCTTCAAACAGCTGCCAGCAGATTAAAAAAGGATCCTGATGGAGGAGGAAAGCACTCAAAGCCTTGTTGAAAGAGCACGAGGCAGACTGAGAAGGAAAAGAAAGGATGGAGGAAGAAAGCAGCCTTGGTGGTGCATTAAAAACTGGAGCTAGGTGGAGATCATCCCCACCTGCTCACCCCTCCCTCTTGAGCAAACAGATCAGTTTGCTGAGTTTAACAGCACCAAGGCTCAGCCCAGGCTGTCTGGAGCTGGCCCAGCCAGGCACTTGCTCGCAGGATCCTCAGCTTCCCCCCAAAAAGCACCATAGGCTTCCCTTATTGGCTGTGCTCACACAGGATTGTGCTGATGATTCAGGCTCTGAGTGGGGCCAAAGCTGGAGAGAGAAATGGTGGGCACTGGTACTGGGGGTAGCATTTCCCAAGGAGGGGATGCCCCTGCACCTTCTTCAGCCGCATCTGTTTTGGGACTAATATGCATGTGCTTTTATGCTTAGCTGCAAAAATTATGCTGTGAACCTCAAGGCCATGACTTCAAAAAAGGGGACTGGAAAAAGCCCACAACTACACACAAGTAAGAAATGCCTGTGTCCAACATCTCCAAAAGCCCTTCTGGGTTCTGCATGGCCCTAGATCACCATGCAGCATCCTCAAAAATCAAGCTGGTGATGGATTTGGGACCCCAAACCCAATTCACAGATGTTCCCTTCTGCACAGCCCGTTCCAACCTGATTTAAAGCTGAGACTGAAGGTTGAGACTTCAAAGCATCCCTTTACTCATTCTTGGGTGACTGATTTCCTCCTCCATCTCATTAGCAGCTGCCAGCAGATGCTGTTTCCCCAGCAGAAGCCACACTTAATTTGTTACAGCCATCTTGAAACCACCCTGCCATTTCTTCCTCATCACAGCCACAGCAAAGCCTGGAGAATATTTATCAAGGAGCAGATGCAGCAGCTTTCTATAGTTAAGCCCAGGTCATTAATCTCTATCAAGAGTTTTCATAATCTTCCTCAGCTCACCATGTTTGTTTAACTGTCGGATGGTTGCTCTGTGGAGCTCTGGGTAATTGCAGATTAACTGCTTTTCAGTATTAATGGCTCTTCATTACTGCGCTGGGCTCTCTCCCCTTCAGAGCCCAGGCAATAGCTATTATTCTTATACTTTCATTTTTACTTTTGTGCTGAAATACAATGCTATGATCCCAAATCTTCGGTGTGCTGTGGCTGCTTTGTAGCAAAAGTATTTCAGAGCAAGGGTAATTCCCTCCAGCCAAATGCAGCAAGCTTCCTGCCACAGATGGCTCAGAGGAGCTGCTCCCAAGCCACCCCAAACTGCAGCATACTCAAATATGGGTAGGCACCTTTCTGATGTCCTCATCCTTCTAGAGGGGATCTTTACTTATGTAGCCCCAGCCCCAAGGCCCCATGAAGCAGGGCAAGGCAGGACGTGTGGCCACAAAAACCTCCCGGATTACACAAAGCTCACCCAGAAGTGACACAAAGGCTGCAACCCAGCCTTCATCAGAGTAGTGTGATCTGATCATGACACAAAAGCAAGAGCCTCAGCCCCTCCACCCTGGCAGCATCTCCAGGTGCCAGGGGTGCAAAACTTGCTGTGCCAGCACAGTAGAACCACACAGGGTGGGTGGAGCCAATACTGCACTGCTTCATCTTCACGTTTTGTGGCGATGGTTGCTGGTGAGTCCCATCCCCTGAGTCATATCTTGGGGTGCATAAGACAGCACAGACGGGAAATGGGCTAAGAGCAAAGTTGTGTGGACAATCAGTGGCTGATTTTGCTGTCTCATTTAGACTCTAGCCAGGACACAAAGCATGCTTATTGCAGAGGCACTAAAGAGCTGGTCTTGTATGTCCAACACCTTCCTCACCAGCCTGTCCTCTTTCTCTCCTCAAGTCTCTTAGGGTGCTTCAAGGTCTTGGTCTTGTTTAAAAGACTTCACAGGACACATAAAACCTTCCCAAGGGATCACCTCTTGCCAAGTTATTAACAACCAAAGAAACTGCCACCCGGGATGTCAGCAGGTTAATCCTCTGCTTTAAAAATACCAATAGACTCAGTGGTTTTGCATGAGCTTGAATCTCTGTATATTTGTCACTGCAGCCCATGATCAGCTGGGATGAGCTGGCTCCTGCACTCGTGCCATTCCCTCTAGCAACCTCTGCTCTGTGTCCAGCCTTGCCCCAGGGTGCCAAGCTGTCCTACTCCAGGCATTACACAGAACATGAGCTGCACCAGCAGCCAGATCATCTCTTGGCCAAAAAGAGCCTCTGGTCTCCTCTTTGCTAACACTGAGCTGGCACCAACATGTCTAGATGCTGCTGAGCAGAAGCCCCTCATCCCTCCACAAGCCCTCTGTCCTGCCACTCAGGTGGTGGAGGAGACCCCCACTATCTGTGGGGCAGGGGCAGCTTGAGATGGGACTTCAGCCCCAGGGCTTTGTCAACCACATCGGGGGGCTGCAGGCTGTGCCACTGGGCAAGGGGCCTGCGTGGGCTGGACAGCATGTCGGACCAGTGCCGCAGCTGGTTGCCCGTCGCACGGCAGCCTAGAAAGAGTTTGCCAATGGGCTCGTTCTTGGTCACTTTGTCGTGATCCCAGACGGAGATGACCACGTCCACGTTCTGCAAGAGCAACACAAGGCAGAGGGTCAGTGGGAGGGGGCTAGGCACAGTGAGGACCCACTCAGCCCAGGGTGCTGCAGGGAAACCCACCTGGATCTGATTGAAAGGCACCTCAAAAACAAACACCTCATTGAAGTAAGGGCTTAACGTGTTTTTCTTCACACTTGTCGTCTTCTTCTTCCATTTCTTCCTGTTCAGGATGAGATGCACCTTGACAAAAGGATCTGAGGAGCAAGAGGACATGGCTGGCACAAGTGAATTTTTGACTGAAGAGCTCAGCCAGGAAAAAGCTTCCCTGGGCCATTTCCAAGCAGAGCACAGCATCCCACTTGGCACTCCTTGTGGTGAGCATCCCTTGCCAGCCACTCTAGAGCTCACCTCGCCCTGACTCCTCCTGTCACAAGCTCCCCATACCATCCAGCCATGACATCTCCTCCTGGGAGACACCTCCAGCTCTGTCTAAAGCTGGAGTATCTGTGCTAGGGAAGGCTGGGAGCCAGCCAAGGGCTAGGTGTGGTGGTGGCAGCAGTAAACAGATCGCAGCACTGAGATCTTTCAAGGCTTTGCAGCTCTTGGTGCCATCATTAAGGTCTGGACAGGAGTAGGGAGATCTGAGTACAAGCAGCCCCTGCTGACCTGAGAGCCCATGGGAGTCCATCCGCTTCAGCTTCTTGGCTTCCAGGATGAGCACTGTCAGCTTGCCAGTGCTGGGAACATAGCGCAGCGAGAAGCAGATCTCACCCAGCTGCTCTTCCTGATGGAGAGATGACAGTGATGAGCACTGGGCAGAGGAGCTGGGTCACCTGGAACTGGAGCACCAGGCTGGCCCCAGGTTTCCTAGGCCTCCTCCACCTTCATGCTTGTCTCCAGGGGTGGTGGCAAGCAAAGCAACAGTGCATCCCTCCCAGCATAATTTCCCACCTGCCAGGACCAACCTCCACTTTACTGGCCACTGCCAGGTCGCTCCACTGCTCGATGATGTGCTGCAGGCTGACGCTGGCCAGAGGCAGGCGGACCTCACCAATGATGTCGTGCTTGGAAAAGCGGTTAAAGTCGTAGACCTGCATCACCAGTGTGGATTCAGGCACCTCTGCATGGGGTACCTGCAAGGGAGGACCCAAAAGCCTGGACTCACTCCTTGGTGGCAGCCCTGCCCCATGGGATGGGGTGGCAGATGCAATAACAGGTCTTCCTCTCTGATGCTTCCCAGTTGCAAAGGCATCTCCCTGCCTGGAGAGGTTTTCACCCAGGGAGCAGTGCCCATGCAATGCTCTTGTGGGACCAAAAACCATCATCAGATATATCTTCCTACCTGAAAAGTGAAGCTCTCATTGAAGACAGGGTTCAGGGTCTTGCGGTAAACCTTGGTCTCATACTTCTTCTTTGTGTCGGATGTTAGGTACACGACCACGTATGGATCGGATGTGCCTCCACTGTCCATGGCCTTCAGCTCCGCTGCCTGCTTCACGCTGACTCTCAGCTTAAAGGAGTGATGCACAAGGTCACCAGGTGGAGGATGGGGCCACACGACCAGGAGTTTAGTGGGAAGGAAGTGAGTGCAGCAGGGAGGACACCTCCATACCACGCAGGTGTAAAAGCAGGCTGCAGATGGGAGGGAGGTGCAAGAGGGTACGGGCAGCTGTGGGCAGCAAAGAAGGACCATGCAAGAGCAAAACCTTTTCCCTGCCATGCCGTGGCCACAAGCATCCCCACCTCCTGTGTGCGGAAGTTGTATTCCAGGCAGTACTGCAGCTTTCCTCGCACCATCTGCTCCATATCTTGCTCCAGGTCCTCCATCTCAGGCTGGACCTGCAGCAGAGAGCAGCATTACCCTCAGGATGTGCTCAGCCACATCCTGGCCATGCTGTGCTCCCACCACCCCTGGGACCAGGCAGTGTGGGAGCAAACCTCTCAGGGAGAAAGGAGGTGGGGGAGAGGGGAGAGCAGTACGCACGAGACTGGCCGTGGTGGAGCTGCTGATGGCGTGCAAGCTGACTCTCTCCTTCTTCTTGGGCTTCTTCTTGCAACAGCAGCACCTGATGATGCAGATGAGGAAGAGGAGGAAGAGAACGGCCACTGCCACAATCACGGTGATGAGAGCCCATTTGGGTACTGGTGCAATATTCAGGGAGTGGAGATGGACAGAAGAGTTAAAACCAAGCAAAAACATATGGAGTGCATTTAAACACCTTTCTGGTGCTATCACATTAAGAAGCTGTACTTTCAATATTCCCCCCCCATAATCCTGGACAGGCCTCATGCAGGGAGGCTGCAACTGGAGATCATTCCTCAAACGGGCAGCAAGGATGCCCTGTGCTCCCAGAGCAGTGTGATGCCACTCTGCAGCATCCCCATCCCAATTGACCCTGATGGAAGAAGAGATCTGGAGGGAGGGAGAAGGGGATACACAGCCAGGAGCCCCCCGAATGACACTGCCTGAGAGAGCAGGGCAAGCACCACTATACTCACGTGGGATCCGGCTAAGCCTGCTGCCCAGGAAGCCCAGTTGAGCCATGGTGGCGATGGCCATAGGGCTGCTGGTGAGCGGGGAGGCTGTCACTCTGCCTTTCCTGGCTGCCACTGCCATGGCTAAGCTGTGGTGACCTGGGGATCCAAGCAAAATTAACAGGGTGGGGATTTGTTTTCCAGTTTTGTGTTTGCTGCCAGTAGCCCAGAGCTCTAATGAGAGCAAACACAATTAAAACACAGAGCCCAGCCTAAGCATTTAAGGCTTGGCCACTTTAGCAATGAGGTGTGAAATGGAGCCTGAGGGAGCCATGGGCAGGGAGAGCTCTGCGCCAGCAGGCCTCTTGCCTACAGCCTTCACATTTATACCCTACAAGCCTGCCTTCAGAAAGAGGGGGATGCATTATTAGGGAGTTTTCCCAGCCCCAGGCAAGCCCCACCATTAGCTAACACCCTCTATTGGGTATTTTTCCCCTCTGGCAGGGCTGAGGAGCAGGATCTTAAGCTCCCGGGCTTATCGCAGAGCTGGTGCCTGCATTGCAGGTGGCAGTGGTGCCACCAGGCTGGTATCACACTGACTGAGAAACTCTGTGTAAGCCCAACCCATACACACGGCAACACCGACGCAGCTTAAGGGAAGGCTTCACGTTTAAAGCAGAATGGTTTTTCACTACTGCTCTCCCCATAGCAAGGCTCTTATTGTAGCATGAATGCTTCCTCGTAGGCAAAACTTCATTCTTGCCTCCTTTCAGGTGAGCAGCAGTAGTGGGAGAGGTGTGGCAGGAGCCAGGCTGCATGGCGAGCAGGTCTGCAGCCACCACAGCGCTGGTGGCACCCGGCCCCGTGCCATGACCAAGGCTGGCAGGTATGTGCCTGTTTGCCTTGGCTGCCCCAGCTGCCTACCCTGCATCTGAGCAGGTCCCTGCTAAAGCAGCCACCACCGCCTCTCTCTGCCTGCACTCGCCCACATTCAACCCACCCCACACGGCTCCTTTCACAGGGATCCTCCCAGGGAGAAACCACCTCTGCGCTTCCCTCCGCTGAGTCCACGAAGCCAGCAAGAGACTTTAATTTTTCCTACAGTGGGCTTTGCCACATGTGGCTTTAGAGCCAGAGGGACGTGAGAATTGCTGTCATCCCTGTGGCATCACTGGGGCAATGAGGTGCATGTTAAGTGTCTTACCCAGGGCCACCTGGGACATGTGTGCCATTGGACACTCCAGCTCTACTCACAGCCTTGCTACAAGCAGCTTTAATGATCAGTTTCTCCTGTCCCCACACATGGAAATTGGTGGCCAGTGATATTTAGGATGTGCCAGGCTGCAGCTTCAGGCTGTGGTTGTGGGTAGACATGACAGCGCTGGTGAACAGGCACCCACCCAGCACAGAATTAGGTGTCTCAGCACTTCTTCCCTGCCACATGTCATGGGCTGTGTCACATTAGTCTGATATTGGCCCTGGCTTAAAAAAGAAGATCATCCCAGCCCCATGGGGTGACCTGAGCCCCTCTTCTGGAGATGATGGGGACAGCCCTGATGTGGTCTGGGAGAGGCAGAGCAGCCTTAGCGGGCTCTACAGGGAGCATCAAGAACCCCTGCTCCTAGAAAAGGCTCTGGGGAAGCCTTGCTTCTCGCTCCCACCCTGTGCCGACTAGGGTCCCGAAACCAGACTTACCGACGCGTCTCCTTCCCAGCCTCAGTCTCCCTTCCCCGCTGCACAGGCTCTGGGTCCAGCCACCACACGCGGCAGGGTCATGCTGCAGGGTGAGATGGGACCCCGCCAGGTGCAGAGCTGAGGGTGCAGCAGGGATGGTGGCTGCACAGCATGGCCGAAACAGGAAAGTTTGCTTTGCCAGCCCAGGTATTGGGCGGCCCCAGCAGCTTCGTCAGCCCCACCTCACTGCTGACCCAAGAGGTGCTCATGCAGGTGAAAAGCCAGCGGGGAACTCCCTGCCAGACCAGGAAGCAAAGCTTGCATTCCTGGCTGTGAGAAGTTGGTGGGCATCGCTGCTCGGCTCTGTGCCCCAGCAAATTTGCTTCTTCAAGTTATCACTGCAGCGATGCTGGGCTGGACCGCATGGCTGCTGGCACTTGGTGCAAGGAGACAGGTGCATGGCTGCATCCATCCCTGGTAAGCTCTGCACTTAGGGAGCCCAGCTCGTTGGCTCACAGGAGCACACAGTGGCTTAATGCACCATGTGAGGGCCTGGGAAATGCATGTGGCAGAAGGGATGAATGGGGATGCTCCACTCCAACATGACAGGGAGGACAGATGAGATGAGAGGATACTCATGACAGATGAGATGATGTGGCTCCACCCCCCAGTGCCAACAGGAGCAGCACCAGGCGCTCGACAAGGAGCAATTTCACCAGCATCTCTGTTGCATTAAATTTATGCTTGCACACTTCTTCCCTTGCTGCCAGTTCAGCAAAGTCAGCCTAAAACCCGCCTTATCACATCAGAAATTTTGGGTGGGGCCGGAAGCAGGGAGGGATGCTGCCAGTGCCTGATGGCTGACGCAGACACAGGGGGAGAGGCCTCGGAAACCAGACCTGTCAGTTCTGCCCAGCCACCCTGGCTAACCAGTCCTGCCAAATTTTCACATGGCCACCAAGGCGCTGCCTCACCGGGTGCCTGGCCATGGTAGAGGTGCTGGGGCTGCCCCTTGGCCACCCAAAGCACGGTCCCTCTCACAAGCACCCTGCGCTTACGCTGCTTAGAGAAGCATCATCTCCAGGAGCAAGAGATGCTGCAGGAATAATGCTGCAGAAATAATGCTGGGGTAAAAACATAGATGCCAAAAGACTTTTTGCTCTAAACTGGCAGTCCCATAAGATGCAGAGGAGAAATCTGTAAAAGGGACAAGGGAAAAGGGAACGTGCTCAGTAAAATCAGTCAGGGAAAGGGGGTTTGCATATGCATACTAAAAGCTGAATATATTAGTAGCCTTTTTGAGAGTCTGTTTGCTAGAGACAAGCATCTTGGTGAAGTCATACTCTGCAAGACCCCAGTTGCAGCCCGCACTTTTGGGAGGAGATTTGGTGATGCTGGTGATAACCTGGTCCCACACAGGGGGACAGCTGCTTGGCCTTAATGCAGGTGAGTTTGGTCTCCTTTGGCTGGAGCCAGGCTTGGAATGCTGCTTCTCTGGGCCATCTTCCAGGCTGGGCAGGGGAAAAGCTGCAGGATGGCAGCTGCTCCTGTGTTGAAATACCCCAGCAGCATGAGCCTTGAAGGGCTGGGTGCCACACAGCCCACCTGGAAAAGCAGGATCCCAGCCTAAAAATCACCCTTGCTCAGGGCAGTGTGTAAGAAGCAGCTTTCAGAAAAGAAGGTCTCTTTTAGACCCATTATAGTAAAATTGCAAATGCGGTCAGTCCCCACTGCACCCCACCACAGTCTGCACCAGCATTTCTCCCCGGTCCAACTCCCTCCATCTGCCTGCATACCCTGCAAGCTGCTCTCGAGCAGGTACCCCTATATTTTTGGTCAAAACCACAACCATTACGTATTCAAGGGCTGGGAAATGAGCAGTCAGGAGGCACGCTAGAAATACCCCGGCTACAGAAACAAGACATCGCCGCAGCACTCGTGGGCAGCGAGCACAAGTTCCGAGGGAACCTGAAAAGCAGGAGCAGGGCCGAGCCCCGTCCCCAGAGCGTGTCCGCGGCGCAGGCCAGGCCCTGGCAGCTGCA
>NW_010198700.1:2807-15226 GCF_000695765.1 Mesitornis unicolor | reverse complement strand
ATCAGAGGCAGGTGGATGGAAAGGAGAAATCAGGCTCGGTTTGCAGCATTTGGAAGGTCAGAGCAGAAATTAGAGGTGTTCTCCCTCCAGGAAGGGCTCCTCAGCTCCCTTGCCTCCTCTCATTTCATTTCCACTTTTAGAAAAGTGCCTGGCTGAAATTCTGTCAGAGGAAAACTTCTCCCTGCTCAGTAGACAAGGGCTGGAGAGGCAGGTGGATGGAAAGGAGAAATCAGGCTCGGTTTGCAGCATTTGGAAGGTCAGAGCAGAAATTAGAGGTGTTCTCCCTCCAGGAAGGGCTCCTCAGCTCCCTTGCCTCCTCTCATTTCATTTCCACTTTTAGAAAAGTGCCTGGCTGAAATTCTGTCAGAGGAAAACTTCTCCCTGCTCAGTAGACAAGGGCTGGTGGTTGCCACCCTCTGTCTTACTCCATGTGAGGAGACTCCTTCCCAGCATAGATTGTGGGTGGGAGAAGCAGAGGGATGCTCGGCACCTCCTGCCTTTCCAGGCAGCCCCCGACTGGGGGAGCAGCTCTGCTAGTTTGTGCACATGCAAACTTTGGACCCCCATGGCAAGACTCCAGCTCTCAGGGCTGGCATCAGCCAGGTGCATTTCCTACCAGCCCAGGCAATGCTTTGCACAGCCCCCAATTAATAAAAATGAATTAAAGAAAATTGGAGCAAGAGAAAGGTCTCCCTGAAGACCCTGACTTCTTTACCATGCTGGCTTTGGTCTATGCTTGCACAGCCCTCCAACCCAGTAATCAGGTAAGGCATGAACTGGTAAATGGGGTTTTAACCCACCTGCCACTCCCAGCATATTTGTGGAGAGACATCACTGCTGCCTCTGCTCTCCAGAGAAACCTTACAGTGTAATTCTAGGAGCTGCTGGGTGGAAGCAACCCTCGTGGGATGTCCATCAGTGGCAATGGGAATAGTTCCCATCCCACAGGCTGAATGCTGGAAGTCCACCTCTAACACTGACTAGTGCATAGAAATGAAGTGTACAGCATGGTGGTTACAGGAACCACAGGATCTAGGTGTACAGAAATAAATGTGATGTCTTATTCAGCTGCTAGCTGCAGGCAGACCATGTAACCCCTCGTGACTTTGCTTTGCTAGACCTGGGTTAGCACAGCCTGCACAGAGACCTGTAGTGTAGGAGCTGGCTGGCTCAAAGGGCTGTGGAGGACCAGACCAGCCCCATCAGCAGGATCCCATCCTGCACCCAACCCCCGCCACACGTCTCTACTTACTCAGGCCTTTTGCAGCTGCAGATGAGCTGCTCAAACAGTGAACTTGCTTATTTGTGGATACAAATTTGCCATTCAAACAAAAAAAATAGTAGTAAGAAGGGCAATAAGGATATGCACTGGATGCCTGCCCATAAGATCTGACCTATTTTAGCTTTTTAGTTCAAATCAATTTCCAAACCCTAGTAAAGGTGCATAAAGACAGAGTTATTTTGTTGGGAAGAGCTTCATAACCACTTTCAGCAGTTCCCCCTGGAGAAAAATACTCTTTTGGGGGTGGAGGGGAAGCAGTGATCTGTGACTGAAAAGCTATTTCATCATATTTAATTGGAACTATTAGACCAGACTTTCTCAGAGCTGTTGTCAGCAGAAGCTGACATTTAGGTTGCTCCACTTGGTGGGTTGGAGGTCCCTTTTCCATTTTCCCTCTCTCTAGATTGGCTGTATTATAATGTATTGGTTTAATTTTATCTTTTCTCTTTGAGGCTGAAAGTCGAAGATGGCAGAGCCTGAAAGCACAGTCATAAACACCGATGTGAAACAGGTAAAGGGTTATTCATTACAAAACATGCATCCTGTATTTCTAAAGCAAGTTTTGAAATGCTGCCACAGGAGAGGACACATCACAACCCAGAGCTGTAGTGGCCTAAATTGCTTGTGCCTAGGTTTCAGCATACGTAGCCTGTCCCAGGGCTGCTAGGCACCTGATCCCAGTGAGGTCCATGCGATTTTGACATGGGAAGAGGTTGCAGGACTGAACCTTCAGTTGCATGGGCAGGATGGGTGCATTTGTTCACACAAATTTTGGAGCAGCCAGAGGGAAAGCAGCAACTTCTGTACATATATAGAGACTTTATTAGACTCTCCAGAATAGATACTAATAAAGGGTAGAACTGCCTGTACATGCAGAGAAACCCAGCAGTGCCCAGCTCAGCACAGACAGGCAACCATAACCATAGCTGTGCTGTGCCCACAAACGCCAAGATTATTAAGTAATGTCCTCTGGTGTGAGCTGTGCTCACAGCATATGGCACTTACCAGACAGGTTAGGGTCTCTCAACTGCCAACCCCATCCTTGCTGGCCAGAAGATGAAGATTGGGCTTGGTACCTCTTCTGCAAAGGCCCTCTGGCATCAGGAGCTGTGATGCACCGTGATGTCTCCAACACCCAACCCCATCACCCTGGTTGGTGGAGCCCTCTGTCCCCCTGCTCACCCCACCCCCCCCCAAGACCCTTCTTTGCTGTCCCCCAACCCCTCTTTCATCCTTGTCCTGCAGAAAGACCCCAGTGAGGCACTGGTCATTGCGGTGACCACCAGAGCCATATTCAACCTGGAGAAGGAGCACAAGCTCTACCTGGAGAAGGGCAAGGAAGAGTATGCAAGGCACCAGCAGGCCAACCAGGACAAACCCCTGCCACCAGGCACAGCCTTTGCCTTCATTCAGGTGAGCCCCATACCTGGCCAGGGGCATATGCAGACACTTACAGGATGAAGTGAAAGTTCAGATTTCCTGGCTTTACATCTCAACTCCCATCACAGGGTGCAGATACGCCTGTCCTGGGCATTGAGACCTGTGCTGCTCACCAGTCCCACATGTCCACCTCCCCACTGGTGGCATATCCTGCTCCCTGCCCTCATGGCAATGGCTTTTGCAGGATGGTTGTTCTGTCAGGCTCTCCATAACATGGTAGACTTGCCATAGCTGACAGATGTCTCCTTCTCTGCAGACATTCAAAACCCACCTGGACGCCTTCCTGTGTAACCTCATCTGGGTGTTCCTGCTCCGGCAGGGGGATTGGACTGGATGAGCTTTTGAGGTCCCTTCCAATCCCTAACGTTCTGTGATTCTGTGATGCAGCGCAAACCTTAACTGCAAAAGAGCCCTGGCAAAGCCATTGCAGTCATGCCTCTCCAAAAGACTCTCATCTTCTCCCTGCAGGCAGCACAGTATGTAAACAAGAAGATCCTGGAGGGCAACCCAGCAGAGAAGGACCTCTTTGACATCCTGGTGCTCTCCAACAACAGCCCAGAGAGCAGTGTGCGCATCATCAACAGTGCCAAGCACTATGGTAAGGGAGACCCCATCTCCAGGAGTGTCTGCTTCCCCCTGGGAGGCTGTGAAGCAGATAAGGCACCACAGTGGAGCATCAGAGGCAAATAAAGAGCCAGGGGACACAGGGGAAAGGGATTACTTGGAAACAAGCCCAATTCCTGCTGGCCCCATGCAGCTTCCCCAGGATGCTGGAGTATGCGCAGGGTACAGGCTCCTTGGCAAAGCCCGGCTCCTTTTGGCTGTATCCTTTGCACCAGGGGGTCTGGTAGCTTCTTGCACAGCTTGAGCATCCTTAGACAGCTACTAAAGAAACAGTTCTTAAAAACAACACCCCCCAAAAAAAAAACCCAAACAGCCCCCCCAAAAAAAACCAAACCACACATAAAACCATAACAAAAAAAAAACCAAAACCCACACCTGAACAAGAAAAAAGAAACACCCAAATCATAAATTGCAGAGTGCTGTCAGGAAGGCTCATTTAAGGGAGGTACAAAGGGAATATTTAACTGCACTCTGCAGCTTTTCAGTTTTTAGGAGCAATGGGGCAAGAAGATTCCCCACACAGCACTGGGAAATTAATTGCCCTGAGCTCTGCAGCAAAGCACGCTGAGGCTCTGGGAGGGTGGGGGGAGCTGCGAGAAAGATGTTGCCTGATAAAAGACTTTGCTCCCATCCCCTGAACTGAAGACCTGGAGATCTCCAAGTTCTGCTTCGTCAGTGATGAGGACTCCACGCAGTACCTGAAGTCCCACGGGGTCAAGCTCTTCCTCTCAGCTGACAGGACAGATGTCTGCAATGCCCTCCAGAGAGGTTTGTTCTCCCTCCCATTCCACATTCCCAAACCCACCACACTTTTCCCAAGCAGCCCAGTACTGAGAGGCAGTGGCAGAGCCTGTCCTCTCAGAGTGGCAAGGGGGTGAATGGCATATTGATTACCAGTACAATCCTGAACAGTTCAGTCTCCTCCTCTGTCCCCACCAGTAGCCTGCATCAGGATCTCTCAGATGCCTTCACAAGTCACCAAGCACTTTATGTATAATTCTGGCAATAGCTCTGCCATGGGCTGGTCATTCCCTGCCAGACATTTAAGCATTTCTAACCAAGGATGCTGCCTGTTGCTGCTGTCTGGATCAATGAGAGTGGATCAGCAATTCCCAGGGCTTTGTGAGGATGCTCTAGAAATTTGCTTTCTTGGTACATGCAGAGTTACCATGTGCTCAGTGATAGATATAAGCACATGCTTGACCTGGATTGGAGGGAGTGCAGTCTTCTCAGCAACTCTAATGGGGTTAATCACCTTCTTATTAATTTGCTTGAGTATGAGCACATCAGCTAGCCAAGGTTCTTCAAGGTCAGGAGCAAGCCATCTGCAGCCTGGGCTTTCCTTTGCTACACAGCACATTCCTGGGGCATCCTTGAAGGGCATCATTGCTCTGACAGGTGTCTCTCATCCAGGGCCCTTGGTCCTACTGGGAGCAGCCAGTAGGAAGAGAGCTGTAGTTAAGCCAATTACCCCAGTCAAGTGGAGGTGCCAGTCCCTATTACTCACAACATGCAGTGCTAAATCTGGGCATTAAAGCCAGGCTTGGCAGGCTGAGCAAGCACCAGGAGGATAGCTGCTTGTGCCTACAAAGCCACCCATCGTCTCTTAGCAGACCCAAACACCTCTCCAGACATCAGTCTCTGATCAGCAATGCTTTCTTGTCCATCCCCATCCCAGCCAGGAGGGGATAACAGCCCTAGAAAGGCAGGGTTGACCTCACAGGAAGACCCCTGACTTGGAGACCCTAACATTTGCTGTGTGGGATGGAGCAGAAGCATGGGGAGGAGCTGGCCATGCATGAGCTGCCCCCAGGAGGGGGTGTCTCTCCTGAGCCCTACCTTGCTCTGTCTCACAGGGGTCTCGGCAGCACTTGTCTTCCAGCAGGAGGTGCAGGCCCCCAGCACCCCGCTCCGTGTGGTGTTTGACGGGGACGCCGTGCTCTTCTCTGACGAGACGGACCAGGTCTTCCAGGAGCAGGGACTGGAGGGAGCATTGCAGTACGAGCGAGCAATGGAGGCTGTGCCCATGGGAGAGGTGAGAAAGTCACTGAGCTTTGGGCATGTGTAGGCTCTGCACCCACTGTGAACATATCTCCTGCTAGGGCTTTGCCATAAGTAGCCAAAAAAGCACAAATCCCTACAGGTTCCTTTGAATCTACCACTAGGTCCCTGGTGTGGGCCTGATCTGCAGTTCCACTCGAGTTGGATCTGGCCTGATGTCTCCTATATGAGCATCAGCTCCCAATTACACAGGGTTGTGGTTACTTCCTCTTCACCTTTCGTAGGCTAGGGTATCTTACTGCACAAGTCCTTGCAGAACTCAGACCCAGAAGCACTGGGATGTACCTTCCTGGTCACTTTGGTATTAGGGTGAGCACCACAACGCTTACCTTTCTCCCAAGCACCCTGTGAGACCCTGGAAGAGGAACAAGTGGGTTGCACAGGCAGAGTAGATCTTTCCTTACTTCCCACCCACTCCCAAGTATCTTGCTGTGCTTCCAGGGTCCCCTGAAGGCTTTTGCCATGCACCTTGGGAAGATCCGCAAGAAGTTCAGCCAGGAAACATCCCCCATCCGCACCTACCTGGTGACTGCCCGCGGTGGCCGGGACATGGGCATTCGAGCCATCAAGACACTTCGGGAGTGGGGTCTGGCCATTGACGAGGCTTTCTTCATGGACGGGGCTCCCAAGGGCCCCATCCTTGCCCAGATCCAGCCCCACATTTTCTTTGATGATGGCCTTCATAACATCTACGGGGCTCGAGATGTGGGTGTACCCTCTGCCTGGGTCCCTTCCTGCTGCTGATGGGCTGCAGGCCAGCAGTCCTCGCTCCCAGCAGCAGAGGGGACTGGGATAGATGAAGGCAAACCTTCTGGTGGAGAAGGAAAGATTTCCTCACCTGCAGCAAGCAAACCTCAGGGAAAGGAGACAAGAGCATTGCATGAGAGCACAGACTACCAGGCAAGACTTGTTGCTGATTTCTGCTCCTGATATGAGGTCCTTTAGGTATTAGGATAAAGCCAAAAGATGCAAATGCTCCAGTTAGGAAGGACACCCTTGCTGTGACACTGATAACTATCACCTACCTGCCCTGTAGGAGCTGCAGGTCTTTCTGCAGAGAAATAAATGAAACTATTACCCCACACATGAGCTAAAGGAAGCATGAAACCAACTGCTAAAAATGCTAACTTTGGCTGTGCTCAGACAGTCTCAAAGACTTATTCCTAGCACCTCTGCCCAAAGGAAGTCCTCAAGACCCTGTCTCACCAGAAATACTCAGCTTGGTTTCCTGGGGAGGCTGATGTGTTAGCAAGTCCTTCACACAGCTCCAGCAAAACCAAGCAGAGGCAGAAAGACTTCAAAGCCATAAAGGACCTACAAGCTTTTCAGAAATGGGTGAGCAGGTTGAAGAAAGCAAGCCCCGACACAGAATAGAGCGTAGCACAAGTCAGCTTTCCTTGGGCACACAGGTGGCTCACAGAGTGCCATTAGGAGACCTGGTCTTCTAGGACAGTGAAGCTGTAGGAGACAGGCCAGGGTAAAGACTGCAGCCCAGGTCTGAAGCCTAAAGAGGCAGAGCTGCTATGTAGCTCTGACATCCATCCAGGAGAGGGCACTGAAGCTGGACTGCTTACAGCACAAGCCATGCAGGGGCCAGAGCTGCAGACCAGCACCTCATGGACCAGAGCAGAAGTAGGTGCTCAGGCCTCAGCTTAAATGGGTCTCCCAAGGCTGGAGAGGAGGAATCACAGGTGCAGCTGCTCAGCACAGGTGGGGTTTATGGGTGCACTCAGGACTCTACCCAACACTGAGCCATCCCTTGTACAGGGATGCCTCTTCTCCAGCAGTTTGGACTTTGCTCCTAATTTTCCTGGGGAACAAGCAGCCCCCTGTGATTTGTTTATGGATTTCTTTCACCTGGACTGGATGTGAGCAGTTGCCACTAGAGGCCACTGTGCTGCCTGGGGACACAGCACCCCAAATTCCTGGGAGCTCCCCAGAGCCACCGTGTAAGAAAGTACAAACTGGCTGCTCAGGGCAGTGCCTGCTGGGTGGCAGTGTGATTATGGATGGAGAAGATAAAGATGCCTGTGGCTTAGGTTTTTTTTTTAATCTCAGCACAATCAGAAAGTAATTTTTAAAGGCTTCACAAGTATTCCTTTCACCAATGCTTTCTTCCTCCCAATAAATAAATAAATGAGCATCCCTGTGTGAGTGCTTGCCCCTTATACCCATGTTCAGCAGTGTGGGAGGAGGGCTGGAATAATTCAGTGCTCCTTTAAAGACATTCAGTTCTTTTATCCAGTCTTATACATGTGTATCAAGGTGGGTTAAATACACAAGAAAGCTTCAGTGGGCTTTGGATGAGGACACTGAACACCTTCTTGCATCCATGCCCCCAAGCCCACTCCCCCACCTGCTACCCTGGGCTTGGGGGCTTTTCACATCTCACCCTAGCAAGGGGTGCTGCTGGCCCCACCATGCCATCAACACAGGTCCTGTCCCTGCCACCATGGCTACCATGCGGGTCCCAAGTCAGTACTGGCAGGGGAGGCATGCCTGTGTGCAGGACTTTGGTAGGAATCCACCTTCGAAGACACAAAGCTCAGCAGGGTTTTGGCTCTAGCAGTCTGGCCTGTGGCCCTTTTGCTCAGTCCAGATGCTGAAATTAGATGTCTCGAGGTAGCAACATCAACAAAGTCAGCTACTCATCATTCACTAATAACGCTAAACACTCATCAGCCTCAATCGCTGAGCAAACATTAATTACAGGATGCTCAAAACATGCCCGGTGAGCAGGTACAGATGTTCATCACACTTTTATGCAGGTCACATACCGCTGGGCTCATCTCCAGCCCTGCTCACCATGCACAGCTGGCTGCTTCGGTGGCTGCTGGTGGTGGGGACATGGATCTGGCAGTGGTGGTGATGGTCCTGGACATCCTCTGCCACTTCGACCTATCACCCTTGGCCAAGAGGGAATTAGCTGAGTCAAGGATGGAGGGGACAGGCCCACGTGAGCCTTTGCAGGGCACGAGCTGCTGAGGCAGGGGGAAGGCACCGTATGCCTTCCTCTAGCAATGTCAGCACAGCAGGGGATGACAGGGCAAAATGTGCACAAAGTGGGAAAAAAGGGAAGGAAGCTGAGGGTTTGTGGTGTTGCATAATATAGGGCTAAGTGCAGCTGCTTTGGATCATGGCTCAACAGTGTAGCATCAAAACTGCCCTTTATTGCCCTGCTCCAAAGATGGAGTATCAAAAACACCCTCTGGCAAGGACTGCTGCAGCTTCACCCCCTGCTGCAAGGGCAAACTTCTTTCTGTCTTAGAGACACCTGAAATAAGTTCATTAATGCTTGGGATGTTGCTCAGGTCTTGGCTTTCTGAGGCATTTTAGTCTCCCTCCTTCAAGGAGCTGCTGGTGCCCAGGGGTCTCTGTTGCTGCTACAGCCCAAAGCTGGGATGGCTTGTGGGCTGTTTCTTTAATATCCATCTCAGGTTTTGGGGGCCAGGGCAAGGCGGGAGCAGATCACACCACCATGCCACTCACAGAGACAGGCTCCCTTTGAGCCCTGTTGGGTTTCACACTCTGGGAAAAGAAATGAAGGGGTGCAAAGAGGTGCAAAGGGGCTCCGAGGACCTGCACTTGTTTCTGGCCATTGCTCTTTAGGAACCTCACATCATCCCAGCTGAAGCTGCCTGGTGTTGGGGTCTCTGCCAGCACTGACTGGCCACTGCCTGGGATACCCCATGACACCCTCCTGGTGCAGGGAGGGCAGCAGGCAATGCCCCGGTCTGCTCAGCCACAGACAGGCCCACGGCCTCCTCTGCTGAGCCCAGCTCTGCCAGTGGTGCCAAACGAGCGGGCACCCTGTTTCAGGAGGGGGCACATGACCTCAGGGATCAGAGGCTGCAGCTGGCTGGCCTCATGGCGTCTGCAGGAGACCTTTGCCCAGGAGCATGCCCTTAATCCCCCACTCACTGCACCAGCTAATTTAGGGTTGCAATGCTAAAACAAAAAAAAAACCAACAAAAAAAACAACAAAACAAACAAACAAAACCCCAAAAGTTGGCATTATGAGAGAGAAAGGGATCTTTTATGAAAAGGTGGTGTTGCACAGAGAGAAGATTGGCGAGTACTTAGCTGCTAACAGATACATGCATTGGCAATGCCTGAGTGGTTCAGCTTTACTGTCTTCTGGCTATAGCAAGAGAGGATGCTGGAGGCTGCAGGACCCAGGTGCAGCTGCAGTGTCCACCAGGGATGCTCCTGCACCTCCCTCCACCCATAACCTACGAGCACCTTCAGCTGTGAGCATAGGGCAAGCATCTTCACATATCTGACCTCATCCTAAACCACCCTGGTGGCAGAGCTCCTTGGAAAACGCTCTGAGGTTTGCAGCCAAGAAGGCTGAGATGCCGAGTCCCACGCTGCAAATAATTATTAACTTGTTTTGTGTGCAGAAGCTTAGAAAGAAGGGTGTGCAAAGCCATAGACTGTGTTTGCTGAGGTGCTTAAACATGGGTTCAAGATCTTAACCCCAGGCAGGCACACTGGAAAACGTTGGCTGCGGTAACAAGTGAAGCTGGTGCTTCAGAGAAAGGTAGCAGTAAATAGTTGGGAATTAAGAGCCTTTATGGGCATATTCACAGAGCAGCACCCGCCCCAGGCGGTCAGGATTGATTCACCAAAGAGGAGCTGGGTGGTTGCTCCCACTCCAGAGAAACATATGGCAATTTTAAGCCAATACTTGGGTCAACATGGGGTGCTGACTCTCGACTTTCCCAGTCCACCCTCCTTCTAGGACCAGAAGATTCAATTGCTTCGGTGCTTTGACACATGAAGGAGATGTAATTGCATAAATTATGGTCTTCTCAAGACAACTTCAACTGGAAATTAAAGGAAATAACTAAACGGCATCTAGTGCTCGCAGAGAAAATGAGAGGGCTGGCATGCTTGGATGAGGCTGGAGGCACATCTTTGCATTGTGCATGGAAACCCCACTGGTGAGCCAAGGGCCCCTGCCCCAAGCCAGGACCATGGCAGGGATTGCTCAAGGCGGGTGTGGAGGTGAGTTAGGTCTCAGTGCACCCCATCACATTCTGGCGTGGGAGTCAATGAATCAATGCCATCATTGTCACTTACCACCCCATCCTGTCAGCCACTGGTCACGCTGCCTGCTGCTCTTGCCTGCCGGGGTTGTTGTTGCCTGTCCCCAGCAATTTCAGCGTGCTGCAAAATAACTTGGGTGAGGCAAACACCATGAGATCCCTGCCCCAAGGAGCAGATAGGGCCAGCAGCCAGGGTGAGACAGGTACCCTCCCCCCCGAGATGAGTGCCAGGCGTGTCCCCGGCTGTGGGGGAGGATGGGCTGGGGGATGCGGAAGAACGTCCGATGTTGAGTGGGGTCAGCTGCGGGCAGGCAGCATGGGGGTGGCAGGGATTTGGGCAGGGCCATGGAGTGGGTGGGACATGGGGACAGGCAGTGCCAGGTTTGGCAGCAGCCTGGCAAAGCATCGTGGTGTACGATTAAGCCCTAATGAAGGCACTAGGGCAGCTCACAGGCTTAAAGACCATGAGCATTTTGCTGCATAAAGCTTTTTTTTTTTTTAATAGCTATGGGAAAGGCTGGAACAGCAGGATATGATGGAGAAGGTCCACTGGGCTGAAAGTACCCCATGTTCAATGGCTGCTGCAAACAGTCCTGATGGGGATGGAGCCACACGCAGGGCTCCCTTCCCATCGTGACACCAAGCTGTGACACCTCGCTGCTAGCGAGCCTCCCTCACCTGCCAACTGAGATCAGGGTTTGCGGCATGAGAGACACCAAGGGAACAATTACCACCCAGCCTAAGCCCTTTGCAACTTCACTTAATGTCTCCCCATGGTCACTACAGCCCATGCTGGCAGCCAAAACGTGTTTAAGCAGGCTGCCGGCCAGCTCTGCCTCCAAACCAGCCCCAGCCAACCGGCATCCACAGACCAGGGATCATCACAACCTGCAATGCCCAGGACATCTCCCCCAGCATCTGCTACACTGGGATATGGTGGTCAGGGCCTGGATAAGTCCCTTTGACGCAACCCCTCCACTGCTCCCAGGTTTCCCATCAGCCGGAGCTGCTACTAAAGCACCTTCAGGTTTGCTGTTGCGGGTGTCACCCAGAAAAAGGATGTAATTTGGGATGTGCCAGTGCTGCTGGAAAATGCACCCTCGCCTTGCAAACTGTACGTCAGTTTAGGAAATGGCATTGGGAGGGGGCGAGGTTCTGGCACTTTGCCGGGAAAAAGTTACCACCACTTTGCTTGGGGGCTCGGGGCCGGTGAATCAGGCTCCACTAATTAGCTGCATCCAGTAGCTTCACACTGGCACCGGGTCCTCGAGTTGGAGTTGGGGTGTTAGCAGCCAGACCTGCCCAGGCTTGTGAACCTGTAGGCTCTGCTCAGCTCAGACTGAGGAATAGTTTTCTTTTTTCCTTTAGCAATGAGCTGCAAAATCCCAAACACTTTTTTCTGACTATGAAGAAGACATTCATCCTCTAGAAGTCCTACTAGCAGCTCTGCATTTAACACCTCTTGGCCAAAAAATAATTGGTGTTTCTGAACTGAAGCTTTTCTTGCCCTTTAGGTCATTGCAGTTTGGGGCACTGGCTACCACTGTGATAATTTTTTTTAAAAAAGGTGGAGGGAAGGACAAAAGCAAATGCACAAGCAATGTAAGGAGAAAGGGGCTGCCATCACACCCGTGCCAAAGCACTGCCAGACAGCAGGCAGGGGAGTTGCAAGAGCACCTTGAGAAAATAAAGTGTTTGAAACTAAGTGGCATCAGGTCCCCATCTGCATGGCAAAAGGCAGGTGGCATATCCCGGCATCACCCACGGAAGGGACCCCAATCTCCCTGGGCTGGGGCTGGGGTGCACCTCCCTGCAGGTGCCGCCGGGGCTGAGTCATTTGACCCCCCCTTGGGAATCCTCTCCGGCAGAGACTGAGCTTGCGAAATCGTGGCCCACTCCCAGGGGCGTGTCACCCCACTCGCACAGCCGTGGGGATGGGGACAGCGCTCCAGCTCACCCTC
>NW_010198700.1:0-2776 GCF_000695765.1 Mesitornis unicolor | reverse complement strand
AGGAATGCAGGGGGCCAGGACACAGACCAGCAAGGAAAGGGGTTTTCACGGATATTAGAAAGCATTTTTTCATGGAGAGGGTGATCAGGAATGGGCTGCCCGGGGAGGTGGTGGAGTCACCATCCCTGGAGGTGTTTAAGGAAAGGCTGGATGTGGCACTTAGTGCCATGGTCTAGCCGATGTGGTGGTGTTAGGTCACAGGCTGGACTTGATGATCTCAGAGGTCTTTTCCAGCCTCAATAATTCTGTGATTCTGGGTTCATCCACCGTGCTGAAAATAGAAGTGAGGAGAGATAGGGCCCTCAGCTGCTTCTCACACATCTCTGCCTGCAACAGATGCCTCAACTGTGGCACTTGCTCCATAGTCTTGCTTCACAAACAGGGAAAAATTTGTAAAAACCCCCGAGGCTGCACTCATACCAGTCTATCGTTTGAAGATAACACTGTGTAACTCACACAGTCTCAGCCTACAAATACCCAGACATGCTCCTGGTTAAACATCTCCACTGCATCTCTCAAGGCCTTGATCATCAGGGCAAACATCCCACTGAGGTGCTGAGGGAGCTCAAATGCAGAAATCCTGGCCACCAGTCCTTTGGTGCACAGGCAGGGGGGTGTGCCAGCTCTGAAAACAGTGCCAAGGACCGGAGATGAATTAAACACTCTGGGGATAAGCCCCCAGGTCCTTTCCCATCCTGCAAGCACCCAGAAGAGGATCAGTATTGTAACATTCTCCAACACAGTCCAGTCCTCCCTTTTTCCCAATAAACTACTGAGAAGTGTCTCGGTTCACCAGTGCAATGGACACATAAGTCACTTGGAGAAGCATATCTAAAACCCTCTCACGCTGGTACAAGAGTAGCTCCAGATAGAGACACAAGCCCTGCTACCACAAAGCCCAAGCAAAGGCTGGTTCATAACAGCTTCACTAACAGCAAAGATTGCCCTTAATCTCTTGGAATTGAGAAAACAGACATAGACTGGGTCCAGACTGCTGGACTTTGCTGAAAGACTGCTCTGCAACGCATGATGGTACAGGGCTAGCAAGGTGTGCGATCCTCAACCAGCCCATCCCTGCACATCAGAGCCCACTCCATAGTCACAGGATGCTGGGAGAGACTGACTGGACTGGAAACACTCGCAGAGGAGCTGCTGTAGGTGCTCCAGCCGGGGGGGCAGGTGTGCATCGCCTGTCTGGCTACAATTTCCTGACCACTTCAAAGAAGAGAGAGCAGGGCTGGTACCTCACCCCACCACAGGCTCTGGGAGATCCTGAAAGGGCGTAGAGCAGCCCCAGGCCTGGTATCAGGACTATCCCTTTTGTCTGCAAAGCAGGCAGGTTTAGTGCCTGTGGGGAGGGTGGGTTTGCTTGGGTGGGACCGTGGTTGGGTTAGATTATGTCTGACCTGTTCCCGCCCACGGGTGCTCAGAGCCAGGACTACCGGTACCCAGGGGGATGAGAGGAAGATACCCCAGAGCTGGAGCCCACAGCAGCTGTGATGCCTCTGGGGTCGAGCTACAAAAGCTGTGGACCTGCCACACCTTGGCTCCTTGCCCAAAAAGAGCCGCATGGGGTTTTGCTGAGTCACGCAGCAGCACGGGGCCTGGAGGGTGCTGGGTTTTGCTGACTCAGGGTCAGTGGTATTTGCCTTGACCACACACCCGCTGGGCAGAAGGAAAGCGGGGGCTGGCCGAAATAACGGGACCCAGCAAGCTCAGCCAATGCCTCCGGCCATTGCTCTGGAAAACCTCGTCCTGGTGGGTGCCGTGTCCCATGAGCAGGGAGCAAGTTTCCCAATAACCCTGATTCAACCAAGGCATGGCAATTTGGACAGCCAGTAGTACAAGACATAGCCCAAGGCAGAAGTATCCCCTAAAAGCACTCTGCACAGACCACAAGCAGAGGGCAACAGGCACAGACCCAGGGCAGCAGGATGCTGCATGAGACCATGGGAAGATGGAAGAGGCCCAGGGAGGGAGAGTGGTGAGAAGACAGCACAAGTGAGGTGCCAACAACATGACCCAGCCATTTTCCAGAAGTTTCATGAAAGAGGTGGGAGAGGGATAGGGACTCCACTGCAAAGCCAGGGGTCCCCCACCCCAGCAGTGACCAGCTCATCCCAGAGGCTGCTGCTCTGCTGTCCCCAGGCTGGGCACAAGCAGGAACAGAAAACAAACACCCCTAGCCCTCGGGACTTGGAAGGGAAAGCATCTATAAATCCGATTTTATTTGTATTTTTTCCCAGCTGGTCTCGTGGCTGTAAGAGTTTGGTCAGGGTGAATGGGGCAGAGATTATCTCCATCCGCTGCCTCTCAAGCTGGAGGGGTGGCACCTCTGAGCCCTGCCATGACACACCGGGGGTGGCAAAGAGCCTATCCTGGTGCTGCCCAGTGCTTGGTCCTGCATCTTGCAGTGGGGGAACCTCAAGGTCTGCTGCTGGCCAGTACCTCCCGGGGTTCTGCCCACCACCATCATCATCCTCAATAGCTGTAGGTGGCCCAGTACCAGTATGATGGCATTTCGGGGAGCAGGGGCACATCTGGCTTGGCACCCCCCCCAGAGCCTCCCAAACAGGATATGCCCAGCTCCCCCCAGAAAACCTAGCCCAGTGGGATGAATCCTCCCAGACTGGGGGTGTTCTGGGCCCAGGGAGAAGCATGGGGCTGGGGGGCTTCCACAGCACCCCTGGCCAAGTGGTGCAGGCATCCCTGTGGGCCCGGCTGCAAAATTAAACCCCACTGGTGACAGTGGCCAAGGTCTGAGACCAGCCATGGG
>NW_010198699.1:15248-15503 GCF_000695765.1 Mesitornis unicolor | reverse complement strand
GCTGCGGAGTGGCGCTGGACCCGCCAGAATCTGCGGATCTGCATCCCCGGGGCTGCCCGGCTCTTGGCCTTGCAGCTCCTGAAGCCCCTCTGCCGAACTCCAGCAGCGCTTCCGTTGCTCTGCCGGTTCTGACAGCGCCTCGTCCAGCTGATGCACGGCAGGGGTTTGCTCCAGGCTGCGGTCACAGTTGCAGTCAGCTCTTAGGTCGGCAGGTCACAAAGCTGTTTTGGTCCTTTACTGCAGAAAGACTGGCTG
>NW_010198699.1:7401-15217 GCF_000695765.1 Mesitornis unicolor | reverse complement strand
AGGCTGTAGCGTGCCAAGTTCTGTGAGGAGTGCGGATGGAGAACATCATCCCCCTACAACTCTGCATTTCATGCCACTTGCAGCAGTCCTGTAGGCAGCAAGGGGCTTCTTCGGCTTGTGACAGATACTTTGTACTTATATTTGCCATGGAAGGCTTGGTAGATCACTTTAACTTCAGGGCTTTTTTGCAAAGTATGATTTGATAGGTATTGGCAGTGACTTGGGGTAGTTGTGCAGAAAACAATGAGTTATCCTGTTGTATGGCTTTGTGTTTAAGTTACAACGTGGTGAAGACGGAGCTAAGCACTGTCAAAACTCAATGAAGCAGTGGTTCTGATCAACTGGTTAATAAAGTTCTTGAGAACTTAAAGGAGAAGTGTATTAAGTTTCATACATATATGTTTTTATGTAAATGAAGACTCTAACAAGGCCTTGTTTATGTGTTATGAAAATTGAGTCATGTTATGCTGTAATCTACCCTTTCTTACTTCTTGTGTTATGAGTAGCTGTTTCTTTCACTTAACAGTTTGATCAGAAGCTTCAGAGCTTTACTGAAGTTTCTGCCTGACCCTTTTCACAATTTTCATATAAATGTTACTACTGCCTTTAATTTTTTTTTAGAAATGAAACCTATGTGACTTATGTTCTTTTGGTACTTCTCATTTGTAGGGATTAGCAGATACAGCTAAAAAGAACTTTGGTGGTGGGAACACTGCTTGGGAAGAGAAGACGCTGTCGAAATATGAGTCCAGGTAAGCTGTCTCAGTACTTTTTGTTTGGTTACATTTCATGTCCACAATGTGTAACTTCATTGTACTGGTGTTTGTCTGGAACTTGAATGTTTCAGCTGAAGTTTCACATATCCAAGTCTTAAATTCATATTGATTGAAATGTGACGGATTACTTTGTAAAGTAAAGATTACAGTACAGACTGAAACCCCTTATTAATACCTTTGCTTGTCTTATCTCTGAAAACAACGAAAGGTAATATTGTCATTGGTCATAGTAGGATTTCACCCATTAAAAGTCCTGAAATATTGTTCTTAAATAATGGTCAGTGGTTAATTGTCTTAAAAGGTGTTGGGGTATGGCAGTACTTGTTTTAGAAATAAAGCAGTACTGTGCTCTTTTGTATATATGTTTGATTACTGAGCAAAGTGATCTGGTATCTTTCTTCCAAATTTCAAATTCACTTTTTAATCTTAGTTGGATCATTGAGATATAAGGGTGTTATTTCTGAACCTCAGTTACTGTGAGCTTCATGGGCTTCTGTCAGATATTAACGATACTTGAAATTTTTTATTGTAGAACTTGAGAGAAAAATACTGCACTCAAAATTTTCTGGGAAGCTAAAAATACGTCAAACCTACAATCTGCAAACCAAATAAATGCAAAGCGGTTCTTGTGATCATCCTTCTAATTTTTTTTTTGTTGAAGTAATGTTCATTAGTTCTTTATTCTGATATTTGCTGTGTTTTGGAACTAATTCAGAATGCACCATAAACTGATGAAGTATTCTAGGCTGAAGTCTAGCTTCTGTCATGTCTCGAGGGGTGTCAAATGTTTAAGTTAAACTTACAATTTTCCTTCTCTGTTTGTAGTGAAATTCGTCTTGTAGAGATCATAGAGAATCTTTGTGACAGTAGTAACTTTGAATGTAACAACATGGTAGAAGAGCATGAAGAACATATAGAGAAATGGTGGTTCAAACTGTAAGTATCAATATTTTTCTCATGTGAAGATCTTTGAGTGGACAAGTTATCTAAGAAGATGAACTATTAATGTTAAATCTTGTGCTTGAACAGTAGGAGTATGGGTTATTCTTCACTGTCCTTCAGGAGTTGCTATTGGGTACAGATGGGTTCAGACTGACTCTTAATAGCATGTGCCACTTTGCTCGTTATGACTGTTTTATCCTTTTGCCTAACTATACAGGATTATGTATGCATTAACATGCCAGTTGAAGGGAATGGAATAGCACAGTACAGAATAGACTATTTCAGTTGGAAGGGACCTAGTCCATGACCTGATCACCTAGTCCAGCTGCCTGACCAATTCGGTCAGTTGTTGAGGACACTGTCCAAATGCCTCTTAAACACTGACAGGCTTGGGGCATCAGCAACTTCTCTAGGAAGCCTGTTCCAGTGTTTGACCACCCTGTCTGTAAAGAAATGCTTCCTAATGACCAGTCTAAACCTCCCGTGGTGCAGCTTTGAACCATTCCCACGTGTCCTGTCACTGTGAGAAGAGATCAGCACCTCCCTCTCCACTCCTCAGGAAGCTGTAGAGAGCCATGAGTTTGCTCCTCAGCCTGCTTTTCTCCAAATTAGACAAGCCTGGTCTTAAACAAGAAACGGGTCTTAAACTAGAGAATTTGACAAAGTACTTAAAATACATCAGGGTTTTGGAAAGTTTTTGTATTTAATAGACTTTTTGAGTGCAATTGATTAACTTTGTTTTCTGTCCTTTAACCTGCAATGTCCAAATGCCATTCAGTTTCTGTGGTACTGTCCAAAGACAGTTTCTTTGTCCATTGATTGCCTTAGATCTTTTTTTGCAAGTTGTTACATTACATGTGGTACTCAGTAGATTTACTTGTCACGGCCTGAGCCTTGGAGTCAATATGGTCAGATGTAATAGTTTAGAAAGAGCAGCTGTACATACCTCAGGAGTTGCTGAAAGCTTCTGTCAGCGACCAAATACCTTTCATTAACTAACGATTTTGAGACTGCAGCATGATACTGAGGTCTGTGAATTGTCATTCAGAACTGTAGTAGTCCTTATGCTTGTTTGCAAAATAATATATAGCAATTTCATTGTTAATTGAGGATGTATGCTATGTCTACAGTAGCACATAAATAACAATATTAAGAAAAATCCATCTAAAATAATAATGCTAACAAAGGGGAAATTTTAACAGGCGTGCTATTGTGAAGTCAGGTTGGCAATAACTTGAGCAAATGTTAGTATCTGTCCTGGTTTATTTTCTGCATAGTTGAGATAAAGACACAGGTTCCTAAAATAAGATCATCTTCAGAACAGGAAAAAATAGGTTTCTAATCTGTCACGTGCAGTAGATTGCTCTACTGCATTGTGGAGGTTTAGTTGTGCAAGTTTGGCTTTTAAAGAATCTTCATTCCTTTTATTAACAAATGAATGTATTTCATATACAGAAAGAAGAAGTATCCTGATTTGTTTAAGTGGTTTTGCATAGAAACAATAGAAGTTTGCTGCCCTGCTGGAACTTATGGACCAGATTGCCTTGGTAATTTTTCTTTTGAAAAATACAGTAGCAGATATGTTCTTTTTATCAGTTTGTTTCAGTCTTTCATAACATGGGCAAATACATGAAGTGTGATGTTTTGTGTGGTGTACCAGTGCTGTGTAGTATGTACCTGCCTGCTGCCTGATAGTTAGGTAGCTGCCTTGTGAGCAGTAGTGATATAAATGACTGCTAGTAGGTTTTTTTTTCTAACTGCAGTATGAGCCTTTGTAGAAATCCAGTGTAAATAAAGATACCATCTTTAGCCAGGAAACTAGGAAAATAGCTAAAATTCTAAGCCATGATCTTTACTCAGACTGAAATTTATAACTGAACTTCCTTGGAGATTGTTTTGAGGGACTCATACTAGAATATATTGCTGAGCATTCCTTGTTGCAAGCCTTTTGGTTGCTCTCAAGGGAAAAAAAGATTCTGGAAATAAATTATATCCTGTTTTAGTGTGGCTACTTTTTTTTCCCTCTTTTTTATATTTTTACTGTCTATGAAGAAAGGGATTTCAGGTGCTTGTGGCTGAGAATAGGAAGTTATTTCCTTTAACATCTGATTTTAAAGTAATTTTGATCCTTTTTAGCTTGTCGTGGTGGATCAGAAAGACCTTGTCATGGAAACGGCCACTGTGATGGTGACGGTACCCGAGGGGGAGATGGCTCATGTAGCTGTAACAAGGAATATACAGGAGACTTTTGTCTGGACTGTTCTAATGGTTACTTTAATACCTTGAGAAATGAGACGCATTCCGTTTGTACAGGTAACGAAGTCTTTGACACAATCAAAACTAGAAACAATTTAAACTGACAAATGTAAAGACAAAAAATAGTTACAGTTTGGTCCCTCAGCTTTAACCATAAATGACATGTCGATCAGTTTGGTTGAACTGTAAGAATTTGTTAAGTCATCCTTCTAGACTGCCCTTGATTTTTTTTGTCACCTTTTTCCCTGCTTTAAGAAGCAAAATTCATCTATGTCATGAGGGAGGTGGAAGGGAAGAGCAAACTTTGCCCTGTCTTCCTCCCCCCAGTACAGTATAAAAATCTTCAGCTGAAATTGCTGCATAGTGGACTACTTTGGAAGCTAGGTTTTACTCATGTCTGAGGTAAATGTAACTGGAGTAAGTGGGCATGGAAACAGCTGATCTGACTGTAGGCTCCACAGTTCCACTTAAGTATGTCTAAACTTAATTTTGAAACAAAGTCAGGTCATTGGAACAAACTTTTTCAGTTGGCCAGATATTAATCTGTTTTTACATATTATATGGGATTCTGCAGCAACAAAATCCTGACCGTAAGGTCTAATAACATTGGTTTTCAACAGTCTGTTGGTGTTTTATCTGACTGTGTAGTAGTTTTTATGTATGATTTGTTTGATATTACAATATATAACATGCATAATTTTTATTTGCATTATGCATACATATATAAAATGCATATACAAGTGTATTTCTAGTATGTTTCCTTGTCAAGTTCTTCAGACCAGTATTGCTTCACACATTGCTGTCATAGGTAGTTGCAAATGAAGTAGTCTGAGGATTTGTCAGGTGGGAGTGCTGAGTCTAGTGTTTAAACTGTTGTCCCAGCCCTGAGTCGCTGAGCAAAGTTTACCTTCTTGATCTCTTCTTCCCAATTATTTTGGAAATTAGACCTGCCACTTCCAGTCACTAGAATTTCATGGCACTGTTTTAAGTGGTGCAGGTGACTGTAATTGCCATGTTTGGCTTCCTTGGGTTTTTTTTGGCAGGGGGTAGGAGGGAGGGGAGTTGTTTTTTGTAGAATTGAGCTGTGTTTTTGTAAATGATATCTCCATGAGGTCAAGATTTAATCTTGTGAATGAGAGGTTCAAGCTTCTAAAATATGATAGCTTCCGGTGAATCCTAAGTAAGGGGTTTTTTTGAGAAATTGTGTGCTGAAACTTGTGTTGGAATCTCTCAACAAAACTTAGACTGTAGTTTTCTTTTATCTTAGCCTGCCATGCTGCCTGTAAAACTTGTAGTGGTTCAAGTAACAAGGACTGTCAAGACTGTAAAGAAGGCTGGATTAAAAATGAAGAAGCAACTTGTGTGGGTGAGCAATGCCTGGTAGACTTCAAACAGGTCTTGTAGCAGTGTTGGCAAATGAGATTAGATGACATCATATTGCGTTTTATAGTGTTTTATGGAAGTGTTCTGTCAGTTTGGATTTCTATAGTTTGTGGCCTCTCTCTTTCTAACTTGTTTCACATTGCAGGAAAACAGTATTTACTCCTCACTGATCACCTGGTGATTATAGTTGGCTTTACCAAACTGTTCACTCTGTATATTTCTAGTTTAGTGGAATACAGTAGTAACAAATGGGCTGTTCCTTTTAAGACGTGGGGGTTTTTTGTGTTTATTTGAATGCTAAACAGTCCCCTGCGTCTGATTTAAACTATTTTGTTAACTACTGGAAGATTCCTGTTAGCTTATCTACATATTATGTAGTAATTGCACAATTATATTACATTACTGTATGTTTGTAAGTGCTGAGCCCTAACAGAGTTCAAACATTTCACTAAAAGCCAGCCATACTAACTTTTCCTGTTATTACAAATACCAGAAGACATTAAGCTCAATGCTTCCATTAATCCCTTACCTGTTTCTATCTTAGCATTTCTCTTGGTTTGTGGGGACATATACAGCACTTCAGGAAAAATCCAAATACTCAAAATACTCCCAAAGCAGGACAGCACTAGGGGGAGAGTAACATATTTTGTTTAAATGGTTTAATTTGACCAGTTAAAGATACTTAACATGATGTCTGGAAACAGTGTCTTAGATATTACATGAACACTGCTACTTTTGAAATGAGTGGTAATGAGAACTAAGATCTGAATTGCAGTTACTGCAATACCTGCTTTGGTAACTGTTGAATGCTCCAAGAGGGTTTTTGAGATGTTCCAATATTGTATTTTGTACAGCTGGTTGTTTTTTTCCAAATAATCATTGCAACTGATCAAGTATAAATTCATTAAGTCATCAGTTTAGAATTATGTCTGCAGCACAGGATGAGATAGACAGCAAGGAGACTGAAATACCCTTTCTGTGTCTAATTTTTTTTAATTGTGAGTATTGTGCCCTTGATTTCACAAGAGTAGCATGTTTAAACGTCCCAGGTGGAACTGGTTTTCAGCTTGATTGGTCCTAACCATAACTTGACTTGCTCCAATCTGCATTTGTCTAGAAAACTAAGCAGTGTATGTGTGTGCATTTGTGTATTTGTGTATTTTTAATATTTTAAGAAGTTTCATAGCTTGGTAACATGAGAGTAGAGAAGTCAACAGTATTCCAGAAGAGTGGTCTTTCTGCCTATTTATGTTATTTGCATAAAAAGCATAAATGCATGCAAAACACTGATTTGAAAATTGCAAAGATTACAGATTTTTTGGAAGTTTTATTTCATTTGATCTCTTGAATTTCTGATACTTCTGCTATTGTCATCACAAAACATCTCCTGAGGATCAGTTTTGATTTGTTAATGTCAGTTTAAACTGGACAAAACAGTATATAAGCTACCATGTTACTTTTATGTCTAACATGTTGCATATCTGATCCTAAATTCATTGTACCAATTACTCTCTACTCTCTACTGAGGGCCAGTTCTTACAAGATCTCAAAGAAACATTTAAGTATCAGTCTGGCTGTTATGATTACTACTATTTTAGGTAAATTGTCGCTTTTTTTCTTTCAGATTTAGATGAGTGTGCTTCTTCTCCTTGCAAAGATCACCAGTATTGTTTGAACACAGATGGATCTTTCTCATGCAAAGGTTTCTTTTTAATCTGCTGTTGCACTTTATAATCTAGAATCCTAATCTAATGCTAGAGATAATGCTAGAAAGGCTGTAATACAGGGCATTTAGTACAATGTGGTCTGATCCTGACTAAGCATGAGAATGAGGAAAGCAAGAGATTTCTGGTTTTCTGCTCTGCTCTCAAGAGACCCCCAGCTTAAGTACTGTATTCAGGTCTGGGGCACCCAGCACAAGACAGACATGGACCTATCGGAGCAGGTCCAGAGGAGGGCCATGAAGATGACCAGGATGGCTGGAGCACCTCCTTTATGAGGCTAGGCTGAAAGAGTTGGTGGTGGTTGGCCTAGAAAAGAGAAGGCTCTGGGGAGACATTACAGCAGCCTTCCAGTTCTTACAGGGGGCCTACAAGATGGGGAGGGACTCTTTATCAGGGAATGTAGCGATAGGACGAGGGGTTAAGGTTTAAAACTTAAACAGGGTAGATTTAGAGTAGATATAAGGAATAAATTCTTTACTGTGAGGGTAGTGATACACTGGAACAAGTTGCCCAGAGAAGTTGTGGATGTCCCCTCCCTAGAAGTGTTCAAGGCCAGGCTGGATGGGGGTTTGAGTAACTTGGTCTAGTGGAACTTCCAACTGACTTTAAGGATGGTACATTAAACCTCAGATGTATGAATTCTAACGCTTAAAATATTTTATCCTTAGCATGCGATGCCAGTTGTGTAGATTGCACAGGGGAAGGCTCTGACAAGTGTAAGAGCTGCGCACCTGG
>NW_010198699.1:6546-7353 GCF_000695765.1 Mesitornis unicolor | reverse complement strand
ACATGGTAGAACACCAGTTGGCTCACTCTTGGTTAGCCACGCTGAGGAGCTGTTACGTATGTTCACATTTGTCTGCTTCAGTTTTCAAGCCTATCAAAATCAACCTGGTCATTCTCGTATTAGCAGCAAAGACTTTCTTTATAACTTCCTTTATATTGTTGAGATAATATGCATGACAATGCTTAAAGGTGAATCCCTCCTGCAAAATGAACACAGTATTTTATAGCAGGTTCAGGAAGCAAATACATGAGTCATGTCAGTTATTTACAGCTTCATTAGAAGTGTGCATCTGTATTATTTTTGTATAGGAATGCAATGTGGATTCTGTTGTCTTTCTGTTAATCCATTAATGTCCAAGTTCAGATTATACTAATTTGTAGTGAATTATGTGGAATCATGTGAAATGATAGTAAAAAGAGTGAAATAAGAGTTTCTCTGTGAGGAACAGCAGAAGATATGCATGATCTTAAGTATCTGTTAACTATGATGACGTAGTATTTACAGGTTCCCTTTCCTTTAGTTGCACTTTGATGGCATCAATAGGAAGCTGCCTGGAAATCTTCAGTAGGTCATGATGAGTGCCATTGCTTGATTTATTTCCCCACACAGAGACTTGTAAAGCACGAAAAATCCAGTACTATCTGAATAAATTTGAAATGTTCAAAATCATGAAGAACTGAAGATTATTTTAACAGAAGTTAAAACTGTTGCATTCTGCTTCTCAGTGTTCTTTGTATTTGAATAGATCTTTTTTTCTGTGACTGAGCACAAGTAAGTTTTATAGCAAAATAATAGCAGCATATTCTT
>NW_010198699.1:0-6515 GCF_000695765.1 Mesitornis unicolor | reverse complement strand
TATCCTGTCTCTAGATATAGATGAATGTAGCCTTCCTGAAAAGGTCTGCATGAAAGAGAACGAAGACTGTGTTAATACTTCAGGTAGTTACAAGTGTGTATGTTCAGAAGGGTTTGAAGATAAGGATGGAACATGCATACAAACTGTTAAAACAGGCAAGTGGCTATTTTAAAATATGCTATATTGACACCTTGGAGGTGTATTTCTAAGTGTCTAGTTGCTTTTAAAAACTTCCATGTAATTTCTCATCTTCCTACAGCTATGGTCTGTGTCAAGTAGTTTGTGATGTAGGCTACAGTCTGGCATGCATATTTTCTTGCTTAAAGATAGTGGGTTTTTAAACATCCTGTCCTTGTGTTGGTATCTTTTATTTTGCTTAACCCAGGGTTGTGTCTGTTAGTCACTTAAGTTTCAGGCTTATTACATAAAGTGAGCTAGCAAATTGGTGCTATTATAAAAAGGAGATAGTCCTCCTCCCCATTTTTTTCCTTTATCATTTATTATAATGACTTAAGGGTTTATCTGATTGTATGCAAGCTGCTACAACTTGCTGAAATCTCAGAAAACTGAACAGAATTTTTTGTGCTGGATGAGCCAGCTGAACTTGTTTATTTTGTGATCACACAAATGCCAGAGCTGTTGTGAAGGTGAATATGGAGACGACATCCATCTTTCACTAGTAGGAAACTTAGGTGTGACTTTCTCTGTACAGATACTCAGGATACCAGTTACTATGGTTTTTAATGTGGCCTGACATTTTATGAGAATAAAAGCAAAATGAAAAATTGACAAACTGACTTGGCTTTTTCCTTAGATTAATCCTTTTACCAATATAATGAAATTGCTCTGCCTTTTAAAAGGCTCTTTTAACATCTGAACTGAGCAGTTTCCAGTAAAGAAAATAATTCTGAGTAATGCTTGCTTTTTGTTTTCAAATTCCAGAATTTCTTTTGACAGGTCATGTAGAAAGGAGAAAGTCCACTGTGAATAGCTGAAAACAAAAGCTTAGAGCAGAAGTATCTGTGCTGCACTTATCTTCCACTAACAATATCATACCAATTTGAAATGTTTTGTTTGCATCTAGAAAAAGCTTAGTCTCAGTTTAGACTAGGAAAATGGTGCAAGTAGCTCTTCTATATGGCTTTATTGCTTGTCTGGTCTTGATAACTATGTTGATTTGAGTTTCTCTTTAAAAAATTCCTAGTGTCAAAATTTATATGGTATAATTAATAATACATTTGCATACTAATTATGATACTTAATTCCACAGGAGAGGAAGTAGAGAGTGAAACAACTGAGCCTTCACCTACTGGACATGATGACTTATGATATGCATTCAGAACCAAAAGACATTCCTATCAAATTTTAAATTATTGGACTAAGCCTCTGCTAGCTGACATACTGTGGAAATGGTATTAAATATGCAGATTGCCATTAAGATTTTTTTTAAATGGTGATAAACTGCTCTTTAAGATGCATTTCTTTATTCTTAAATGCCACTTTTTTATAATTCTTTAAGAACAACAGTATAGATGGGTAAGTATAAAATTGAAATGAACATAACACTGTACCCAGCAATTGTAAACAATTTGCAGGTTTCTCATTCTAGTGCCTACTGAAAACTGTAATCATTTGGAAGGACTTAGTTACACTTCATAATTCTAGGAAAAAATAGACTGAAGTGTGGTGTTTCTTGACATGAGAAATATTTCTGTAACTGAAATACAGCTTTTAGAAATTGTCAAGGGGAGTCTCTTGGTGGAGGGAAGCACTGTTCCCCTAAACAAAATAGAGTGCTTAATACTGCATTCAATAAAAGTTTATTTTTTGGAATGTGCCTTAAATTTTTTTAAATATGTTGATACCCTGTTGTGTTGTCGTGTCTGTTTTTAATTTGCACAGTGAAAAAAAAGGAAAAAGAAAACAACGAAACACACAAACACAGAACCTTGTAAGCACTATTTCAGTTCAGTACTGCACTCCAGCACTCAGTTGTGCTGCAATGCATATGGGAGGAAAAAAAACTAAAACCAACAATAAAACAAAACATCCAAAACCAAAAAACAACACACACACTTCCTTCTAACTTAACTTTCCAAAGGTAGGTAGATGAGTCTTTCTTCAAGATACTTGCATTAAGTATGTAAACTAGTTTATACAGTGACAAAAAGTAAGTTTGGCTAACACCTGCATGCAGTGGCTCACAGCTGCTGTATGAGTACTCTAGAATTGATGAATACGTGATTTTCGCTACAGTTGGCTCTTGCATGTAATAGCCTCCTGTCTTTTTCAGTGCAAGCATACTACAATCAGTTTATCTTCTTGTTTCTTGTGCCATGTCAGAAGGAAAGCTCATAAGCATAGCATAGACGCAACTTCCTACATGTTGTCTCCAAGCTTAAAGGCAAGTATAAGCTAAAATTAGTGTACTCTGCAGGACCATCACAGCTGTAAATAAGCTAAGAACCATCCGTGTGCAGTATTTAAAGCTCTGATGGAAGTGAGTAAAGTTTGGAATACATTGAGGTAGTGGATATAGGGAAGATAAAGAGGAATTAAAGAATACAACTAAAAAGTGCATAACTTAGGCTTGACTATGAAAAAGTTATAAACAGTACCCTGATGTAAGTGGAAATAAAAAAGGTATAAATAGGATTGACCTGTTGAGCAGTGAAGGCCAAACACCTGTATACTTCTGAAGACTTCTTTGTTCGGTCTAAGTCACAGTTCAGTTTGTGAACAGTTCACGTAGGATTTGTATGTGCGATAGATTTTTATGTGAAGATTGTACAAAATAGCATTCTGTTGGATTCTCATGTTCTAAGCTGTTTAAGCTGATCTCGTGAGCTGTAGTTTCAATATCCAATGGTATTAAAGTATCTGTAACAGTTTTCTATAAGCTGTTTTCCTTCAGCTATTATATTGAGATGTTTCTTAATTTGCCAGTCTGGGAATGAAAACTTTAGTGCTTTTCCAGCTATAATTGCTAAAGATGAGCCTGTATGCCACATGTCTTTCAAGTTGTAGGGTAGTTGTTGTATTTAATAAGTGCTAAATTAAAAGAAGGAAAAAGTAGGCAGTTTAGGGAGCAGAGGGAGTATAACTTGAGTTTGTGGTACAGGTGTAGCCAATTATGGTAATCTTAGGCCTTAAGGGTCTTACAGGAGTGTAGCTTAGCTTTGCTGCTCAGTCATTGACACATAACTCACAAGTGTTCCAGATGATGGTCCAAATGGTCTTTGTGACATGAAATGTCAGTTCTATTTAGAACTCTTACTCAAAGGAATTGTCCATCCAGTACAAACTCTTCTGTTTATGTTTCAAGCCTGAAATAATGCTTCCTTGTATGAAGAAGAACTTGCTGTTCCAAGTTTCCTTCTAGTTACTTGGGACTCTGGAGGAATACCTGATGAGGTCCTTAACTATGTTATGGAAGCATTTGCTTTCTATTTCTTTCCTCCTTCTGCCAAGCTCTGGACAAAAAGCCCTAACTGAATTGGTCCTAGTGAAGCTCAGCTCTGGGATGAAGTATTGAAAACCAGAAACTTCAAGAATTTGTTTTTCTCTGGTGATGAAGAGGAGAAACTCTTCATAGCCTGACCTGCAAAGGTAATGAGAGTAGTAGTGGGAAGGTTATGGAGCAGATCATCTTGAGTGCCATCACATGGCATGTACAGGACAACCAGGTGATCATGTCCAGTCAGCATGGCTTTGTGAAAAGCCGGTCCGGCTTGACTAACCTTAACTCCTTCTGTGACAAGGTGACAGTGGGTGTTGGTTAGTGGATGAGGGAAAGCCTGTGGGTGTTGTCTACCTGGACTTCAGTAAAGACTAAACACTAAGCTGTTGTCAAAGTGAGCTGTTCCTATTAATTTTTTCATTGCATTGTAAGGAGATCTGCTTATGTAGTACAAGACTTTCTACTTACAGTTTTCTGGAGTTGCAAGTCTCATGTCAAACTATATTAATATGCTGGTAAATACTTCAGAAGTGATCTGAGATATCCAGCAAACCAGATTTGTGCCTTTAGTGAAGTGTTGGTTAGGTACTTTTGTTATAAATACCAAAGTGAACCTTGAACTTCTAGATTCACACCTAGTTTACACTTTGTAAACTTGATACTGTGTGGTATCAAACTGAAAACTGAAACCCTTTTGGTAGTTTGTCTTGCTGCTACTTTGGAGTTTTTTGACCTGAGAGTAAGCACTTTTTGCCATAGGAAATGCACTGTTCAGTACTCTGTAGGCACTTTAAAGGACAAGGTTCTCTGGTATGTCATAGCTGGACTCCACAGAAAGTCCAGGAACACTTTCCAGGAGCAGGTGAACCTATAGATCTGCACGTTTCAATTAAAGCTCTAAACATGGCCAGGAAAGCAGTCTCAAGTATGCAGCATGTATACCACAATCCTCCTGCAGTGTCTGAACTTAGGAATCGAAGTATGTGCTGAAATGTTTTCTTCTGAGCATTCGGGCATAATATTGAATTTATTCTTTTCTGTGGATTCCCAGCACGTCTATCATAGACACTGAGTTATCTGCAGAGTATAATACTGTCCATTCATAAATAAGGTGAAAAGTCTATTTTGCAGAATAACTTGATGATTTAAGTAATTCAGGAAGCCAGAGATCATCTAAAAGGGTTCAACCACTATCTTCTTTTCTGAGATTTTATTTTCTCTCTTCTGAAAGGATGCTTCTGAAGTTACTCAAAGCTACTGTCTGCGCTTTTTTTTTGTCTTCCTTGGACCAAATGGAATTTTCCTCATCTTTTTCAGCAACTTCACACCATGTCTAACTTTATGGTTTCAGTTCCAGTGTTTATCCAATTATGATGGAGCTAAAATGTATGCAAGGTTCTTGGTGGTTCTCATATTTCTCTTAGAATTATATTTTAAGGGATGCATGTAGCAGTCTTTCACTAGTGTATTGGAGAAAGTACCTTTGAAATTTTATTTCTCTTGCATTAGAATTCTTGTAGCCTTTTTGTCTTGATTTTTATCTATTTATTTTTTAAAGATACTCAATATTTCCTCTTACAGGACTGAAATGTTAAAACTTAATTTCTGATCTACTGATTGTTCTTTGTGGCACACATGGCTACATGTAAAGTAGTTGAAACAACAAGTGTATCCTTACTACTCTGAATTTCTTGAGGGCAAGGAGGAGAGTTGCTGTTAGTCCTATTGGATGTAGACCTCTTAAACCAAGATTCTGGAAGGTAGAGGAATCTCTGAGGATAATTTGCTGCGATAACTAATAACTAGATGGGCAAGGGTATATCTGGCCACACATCAAAAGAAAAGACTGATCTCATTTAAGTTTTTGTGTTCTTTTAGGTGTGTGTGTGGTTGTTTAAGTGTTTTTGTTTGTTTGTTTTGTTTGGAGTGTTCTTGTGTGCTTTTTGTTTTGTTTTAGAAAATGAGTCTGTTATTAATAGATGCAAATTGCAGATATTGATTTGTACACCTAAGTTCTGTAGAAGGAACAAAAGTCAGACTCATTCATGTCCTGGGTGGGGGAGGTTTGAGGGGTGTTTTTGGCTAGGAGTACATATCTAGCTTGCTTAACTGTGGCTATCTAGAATATAGATGTTGAAATCTGCCTGAGTTGTTTGGTAGTTGCTGTTAGAACAGATTACACCTGTTGTTGGCACCCTGCTCTCACCTAGCAGGTGCTGGGCTCCTCGAGTGGAATCTAGAAGTCCAGACTGCAGAGAGTGTGATTACACAAAAGTGTTAACTGTTCCACTCCACTCCTGGCACAGTGCAATGTCCTGTACCAGCTTAGCTGGGCCTGGCCTGGCCTAGCATCAGCTTGATTTGCTAATATGGTGTTCCGACCATGAGCTGCAGGTCCTGATTACACCAAGTCTGGTTGTCCATTAAAGTTGGACCGTAAGGAAGTGACCTGTCTCCTAAATGTGTCTGAGACTCAATTAGCTCTTCCAGGAGTGAGGACTTGACATCCTTGCCTTCTTCATGTCCTCAGGAACTGATCAGTATGACTTTTCAATGATGATCATGAATGGCTTTGCAATAACATGGCTGCAATTTTGTAAAGACTGCAACACTCTATTTTCATGGAGGCAAAGTTGATAAAAACTTTGTTACAGGTTTCAGCTAATACTGGTATGCAGGATGCCACAGTGCTCAAGGTCTTCAGAGGTCTTGAGATAAAGTTGCAGAGGCTGGGGAGAACAGAAACCTAGAGGAGTCAACCCCAAGGTGACCCTAGGCTGACTAATTAGTAGTCTTCATACCATCAATGTCACATTCACTATAAATTGGGGAGTTTGCTGGGGAGAGCCCTTCTTCCTCCTCTGACTCTTCCTCTCCCTCCTGCTCCCTCTTCCATGGCTGACATCTCGAGAGGGACTTGTTTACCATGCTACCACTGAGGCCTACTCCCCCGCAATATTGACTGACTAGAACTCTGTGTATTCTTATATTAGAACTGTTACTAATATTTTTTAATTATTATTATATTTTATTAAATATATTTTCTATTTCAACC
>NW_010198698.1:0-3155 GCF_000695765.1 Mesitornis unicolor | reverse complement strand
TTATGCACTGGGCCTAAACCACGACACCCTGCAGCCCATGGAGTTTAATGGTAGAGCTAATATTCACCTGCAGCCTCTGGAGAACCCCACGCCAGAGCAGGTGGATGCCTCCAAAGGCGGCTGTGACCTCGTGGGGAACCCACACTGGAGCAGTCTGTTCCTGAAGGACTGCACCCCGTGAAAGGGACCCACACTGGAGCAGTTGGTGAAGAACAGCAGCCCATGTGAAGGATTCACATTGGAGAAGTTTGTGGAGGACTGTCTCCTGTGAGAGGCACCGCACACTGGAGCAAGGGAAGAGTGTGAGAAGTCGTCCCCCTGAGGAGGAAGGAGTGGCAGAAATGTGTGATGAACTGACCACAAGCCCCATTCCCTGTCCCCCTGCACTGCTCGGGGGAATGAGGTAGAGAAATTGGGAGTGAAGTTGAGCCCAGGAAGATGGAAGGGATGAAGGGAAGGTGGTTTAAGATTTTGATTTTTTTCTCATTATCCTACTCTGTTTTTGATTGGTAATAAATTAATTTACCCAAGTCGAGTCTGTTTTGCCTGAGATGGTAATTGGTGAGTGATCTCCCGTCCTTATCTTGACCCAGTAGCCTTTCATCATACTTTTTCTCCCCTGCCCAGCTGAGGAGGGGGATGATAGAGTGGAGTTGGTGGGCACTTGACGTCTAGTCAGGGTCAACCCACCACACACAGCTTGCTGTAGTATGTCTGTGTGTTTCCATCACGTACCCTTTCACAAAGACCATTGAAGAAGTCATTGTCAAATGGGCTGGCCATTGGCTGCATCCCTAAAACATTGATTCTACAAGAGAAATATGAGAGGTTGCACTTCAAAAAAGGTGTCAGCACCCATAGCCTGCAGAGTATGGTATTATGACTGGAAAAGTCAGATTCTGTAAGAGATGGAGACTATAGTTGTGAAACTGAATCTAACTTCATCTTCAGCAGCTTGTCTCATCTCTCATGCTCTTGTTCTCTCACCTGTGTAATGGAGATAATGATGCATCTTTTGTAAAGCACTTTAAGGGTCTGGGCCTGGCTGAGATGGAGTTAATTTTCCCCATAGCAGTCTTCATAGTGCTGTGCTTTGTATTTGTAGTTAGAAAGGTGTTGATAGAACACCGGTGTTTTGACTACTGCTGAGCAGCACTGGCACAGCATCAAGGCTGTCTCTCCAACATTCCCCCACCTCACCCAGTAGGCTGGGTGTGGACAAGTTCTTGAGAGGGGACATAACCAAGACAGCTGACCCAAACTGACCAAAGGGATATTCCATACCATATTATGTCTACTCAGCAATAAAAGAGAAGGGGGGGGCATTCATTATTATAACATCTGTCTTCCAGAGCAACTGCTATGTGTATTGAACTACTCTACTTCCCAGGAAGTGGTTGGACATCTCCTGCTGATGGGAAGTAGTGAATAAATCTTTTGTTTTCCTTTGCTTTTGTGTATGGCCTTTGCTTTAGCTTTATTAAACTGTCTTTATCTTGACCCATGAGGTTTTCTTCCATATTATTTTCTCCCTGCTCTGTCCTGCTGAGGAGGGGATTGATAGAGGGGCTTGGTGGGCACCTGGCATTCAGCCAAGGTCAATTCACCACACTCCTTTTGGGCACCCAACGTGAGGCTCGAGGTAACAGCAGTTTTGTATTAAGCATGCTAGAGCTATAGTAGTTATTAAGCAGCAAGCTCCTGTGTGGGTCATGGAGTTTGGTGGGGCTAGGGGTGGTCGACTTTTTTGCATAAATGCTGACTTTTTCCATCAGCAAAACACTTCTGATGTTGTGATCCCATCTATTTCTAATTGTGGGATACCGGCTCGTACAAGATCATTCCACATTTGTTTCCTCGTCACCTGTGCTCCTTTCAGTTTTGCCGTCTTTCCTTTTTTCACCACCCAAACAGATAACCCTGAAATTACAGCCCCAATTTCCCTCACGGTATCTGCTAGGGCACCTACATTACCCACAGCATTTATCACTGCTGGTATAATCACAGGTTTTAGTGAGACAGGCACTCCTTTCAAAAACTGCATTTTGATACTTCTCGTTACTGCTACGCTGTCTGAATTAGATCCTGCAAGCAACCCATGAGCCATCCCTATCTGCTGCACCAAATTCATACCCTCTTCTACTGTATAACAGCTTCTGAGGGACAGCACTAATCCAGGAGATTCAGCATAAGTTAAGACTTGTGCACACAACCACTGATACAGCATAGATGCAATAATGTCTCATCCATCCAAACCTCTGACATTTTTCAACTGAGCATATCCTCGTTGCAGCTTATAATCATTTGCTATAGGGCTTAACAAATCTTTTTCACCCGCTAATAAATGAATAGATACAGCTCCACTATCCCAAGCTCACCAGTGAGCCTTTACCACTCCTTTACTGATAGATCTCTAAAAATTCCCTTAACTCTTGGAGTGTAAGTACACGTGATCCACACTCCCCCGTCCACTTGTTCATGCTGCCCCGTCATTTGTATGAGGGGTCATGCTTCCACCACCTCCTTGTCTTTTAAGTCCAGATCAAATTCAAAATCAATCTCGGAATCCACGGATTCACTCTGAATAACCTGCTGTTTTCACCTGTATTTCAAGAACCTTTCTCAGGTGTAGTTTTACACTGTTGTTTTCCTGCATTACCTTACATTTATGAAAATGTTCTCACAAATCTATGATCAGGGTAGATCCTCAAACATTGTAAATTTGTGTAAATTGGCATATTTCTTTTAAAGAGATAAAATAGTCTGAGCAGCTTTTCCTTCAGCATGACTAGCTCAGTGTCCAGAACAGTCTCAAAATGGAAAGGTAGCATTTTCAGCAAATAACACCAGTTACTGCTTTGATTAAACAAAAACAATAAGATCTTTGCTGGCTAGAATTTTGAGAAGTCCCAATGACGGCTGAAAACACCCCAAACTGTAATTATTTTTTTTAAGAATATGGTTTTTAGTTTATTTTTAAGTAACTACTGGAGGACTGTTTTTATTTATTTGTTGTTTATTCCAGTAACAGAGTAGAATAGTGAGAGAATCAGATCTTAAAGACAATACCTTCCCCAACCCCTTCCGTCCTCCTGAGCTCAGCTTTGCTCCTGGTTTCATTAACTCCTGTCGTGGTTTAGGCCCAGTGTGTAACT
>NW_010198697.1:76195-100287 GCF_000695765.1 Mesitornis unicolor | reverse complement strand
GATCAACACTCCCTCCCAACTTAGTGTCATGAAGAGAAACCTATCTGATTCTTTGGATCATACATAAGCATTTTCTTGTGGAAATCCATAAGTGTTGAGACTGCTTGCTACTTGAGTTGGTCAGATCACTATCAGGTGTAGATGGGAATAACTGTGTGCATTTCAGCAGGCCGTTATTAGTCTGAGCCAGTTGAGGATTTGGCTTATTTTCCAAATATACATATCTTAAGAGCAGCCACTGATTGTATACCCTGTAACACAGCATATGAGATGAGAGCTGCCTTAGGCCAGGTTAGTTGACAGGATTTTGACCAACTGGGAGGCGTCAGTTTTTCTAGAAGAATAAAATATGTTTGTAAAATGTGAGTGGTGTGATTACTACCAGAAATTACAGCCAAATTCCTGACCAGTCACAGCTGACATAAAAGTAGTGATTTTTAAGAAATATGAACCTACTGCCTTTTTTGCCAGGTTGCAAGTATTGTATGGCTAAAGCAGAGCAGGTCTGCACACTTGTGTCCTTTCTCTATCAGCAGCTGGGCTACAGAATGCAGTGGTCCAGGGCAACTGAGACCCCCTGATTTGTTATGGCGTTTGGTTTGAGCAAAGACAAACATTTCAGGATTTCTTATTGGGGAAAAAGGGATTAATTTGATGGTGGGGCTATTCCATGTCCTCCAAGTCAGCTATACGGTCTCACACTATTAGGAAAGGGTCCTAAGTCTTCCACTTCTTGAAGTGGATTTCTCAGGGTGTTGAAGGAGGGATGCACACCAGGTAGGAAAGCTGGCTGGAAGGGGAGGAAAGACGCATGTGCAAGAAAAGTCTCCTGCAGTACTCTTCAGGCTGGCCATGTGCTTTAGGAACCTAAGAGATTCATAGTTTAAATTTGCTCAGCTGAGGGCTGGAGCATTTCTGCAGAAATATTAGGGTAATGACGTGGCTGTTCAACATCCTCATGCAGATAAGCATTAGAAGTGGATCATGTGAGAGCCACTGCTGCACCCAAAGGTGCCTTTGGAGTGGACAGCACTTCATGGTGTTTTGAAGAGAGAAAAAAATTCCCTCCTTCAGTGCAGAAAGAGCAACCAGGTAGTTGCTTGCCAATGGTGGCCAAGAAGGCCAATGGCATCCTGGGGTGTATCAGGAGGGGGGTGGTTAGTAGGTCGAGAGAGGTTCTCCTCCCCCTCTACTCTGCCCTGGTGAGACCGCATCTGGAATATTGTGTCCAGTTCTGGGCCCCTCAGTTCAAGAAGGACAGGGAACTGCTGGAGAGAGTCCAGCGTAGGGCTACAAAGATGATTAAGGGAGTGGAGCATCTCCCTTATGAGGAGCAGCTGAGTGTGCTGGGTCTCTTTAGTTTGCAGAAGAGGAGACTGAGGGGAGACCTCATTCATGTTTATAAATATTTAAAGGGTGAGTGTCACGAGGATGGAGCCAGGCTCTTCTCGGTGACAAACAATGATAGGACAAGGGGTAATGGACACAAACTGGAACACAGGAGGTTCCACTTAAATTTGAGAAGAAACTTCTTCTCAGTGAGGGTGACAGAGCACTGGAACAGGCTGCCCAGAGAGGTTGTGGAGTCTCCTTCTCTGGAGACATTCAAAACCCGCCTGGACGCCTTCCTGTGTAACTTCATCTAGGTGTTCCTGCTCCGGCAGAGGGCCTGGACTGGATGATCTTTTGAGGTCCCTTCCAATCCCTAACGTTCTGTGATTCTGTGATTCTGTAGTCAACATTTTTAGGCTACCTTACAGCTGGTGCATTGTAAGCAGAAAGCAGGAGTTTATGTGGTAAAAACAGCAGTCTCTGTGCAGAAGGCTGTAGTTCTGTGTTGTGTTGTTTTTTTGTTGGTGGTGTTTTTTGTGGTTTTTTGTTTTGTTTGGTGGTTTGTTGTTGTGTTTTGTTTTTTGTTTTTTAAACAAGCTGCTCCATGTCCTACCAATGGCCAATGAGACATTTAGGCAAATCAGTTCTTTGAGAAACAAGGCAAAGCAGCTAAGGCTATATGGTCACCAAAAGATTGCTATTCTTAATTACATTATTCTCAAGTTGCACCAGGGGAGGGTTAGATTGGATATTAGGAAAAACTTCTTTACTGAAAGAGTGGTCAAACACTGGAACAGGCTGCCCAGGGAGGTGATGGAGTCACCATCCCTGGAGGTGATCAAGAAATGCGTGGATGTGAGACTTCAGGACATGGTTTAGTGGGCATGGAGGTGTTGGGTTGATGGTTGGACTTGATGATCTTAGAGGTCTCTTCCAATCTTAATGATTCTGTGATTCTATGGTATTTCTGTTTCTGTTATCATTTGCTCAGTAAAAACACTTTTCCGTGTTTTTTTGTCCATGCAGGTGTGCCACTCCAGTTTGGTACGCCTGCATGGTTAGGAGTGTACCTGTGTCTAGTGGCTGTATGTGGTGTTTGAATATTCTCATCCTCTCAGCTATTCAGGCTGAACTGTATCTGATTTTCTGAAGCTCATATCTGTCTATCTAAAGCTTGCCTCTTTCCTTTCTCTCATGTATATCCATATCTATATGTGCATGTATGTATATATAGAACACGTATATTAAAGAAAATTTGGCGTGGCTGAATCTGTTGAAGAAACTTTAGTTATTTGAGGGAATCCCTTCATAAAAACATTGTTCCCATATTTGCAGGCTTCGTTGGTATTTTGCAATTCATGTTTTTATTATAAAGAAAATGCTGCATTACAAATATGTTTTTCTTTAGGCAATTTATTTAAAGGTACAAAGATGAGCTGTCTAGGCTTACTCATTTTAAGTTGAAAAACAAATAAATCAGTGACAAAAATGACCCAACAGATTATCCATCCATCTCAAAGCCAGTCCAAGATGCTTCCCTACCGTTACCCTTGGAACATTTTATAGTGCTTTATTCAGCTCAAAAGAGCTGAAATGTTGGATGTTCTGTTCTATGGTTTATTTTCCACCTTGAAGTGGAAGCTTTTCCATGTGAATTTCATTGGAGACCTGTCCAAAAGCCATGGTTCTTTACTCCTAGTCCCTTCAAGGGACTTTAGATCAGGCTCCCTAAGGCTCTTGAGTTGAACTCTTAAGTGTGTGTTAACCCCTAGTATTTGAGTAACTCCACTGATATAAAGCACAATGATCCTCACAAGGGTACAGGGATTTAGGGTTTCTGAGAAACTTACCATGAACATGAGCGAGCCAAGGCCTCATCATGGCTAGGTTTGTGCACTTCACAACACCAGCACCCTGAGGTGCTTCTCCATTTGACTTCTGCAGAATGAAGGAATGTACTTTGCCCTTGGCCTGGGTTCCTAATGAGGATGTTAAATAAAACTCAATACCCGTCTTTCTGGCATCCCTGTGGATACTTTCTCACAACTGTGTCCACATGGCAGTGGCTGCTTCAGAACCATCCTGAATGGTTTGTTCTTTTCTAATCAATTTTGTAGCATTCTTGGGTTTTTTTGTTGAGTCCCTGTATTTTTTCCTTGCCATATTTCTTTTGTGTGGGAACTTGGTAATTCTTTGCAGAGGGGGGTCATGCTTGTGGCATCTTTCCCATAAAACGCAGGATGCACAGCTTCTATTAATGAAGGCAGTTTGTTCTTTTCAAAAATATCCTAGCAAGCAAGTAATGGGAAGGGCATAGGAGAGCATTAGAAAATTTTTTTTCTTACAGTGCACCATTACATAGTGTAAGATGATGATCAAAACATCTGTTGTGTGAGGTACAAAAGCAGAGAGCGATTTTCCATTCATGTTACAAATTTTCTATGTGGCATTCCTTGAAGGGTAAGCCTTGAGGATTACTTTGGTGGCATTTGGAGGTGAGTGAAGGCAGAATGCAGAAAGTAGCTGTGATGGCCAACTCAGCCAGCCAAGGTCACTTGGAAACTAAGATCTACTGAAACAACTTAGTCCAATTGTCTGGGAGCTCTCATTCTGTTCTTGGGGGATTGGTTACCCCTCCAGTAATCCTTAGCGTTTCTGGAAGAGAAAAGTGGCGGGGAAATCTATTGTGATCTCTTTTTGAGGGATCCTGCAGTCTCATTTGTGAAGCTCTGACTTTTGGGGTTTACTCTCAAGTAAATCTGTTATTTACTGTTGAGAGCTCCAATGTGGTTTGGCTTTGGATGGGATAGTAAATAAAACTTTTAGAAGGGCTTATCCAAATGTGATGAGGCTTGTTACAGATCAGGATTGATTATTCCAGTCCCAACAACTGAGATCTTACTTTATATATATTTTAAATCTGGTTTTGTTTCCCAGACTTTTTGAGCAGAGTTCCAGTGTGTCTCTACAAAATCTCACCATTGATAAAGTAATGCTTAAAAAAATATAATCATGTCTCCTTTAAAACTTGTTTATTTTATTACCAATGATCTTGGGATTTCTCCTTTAAGTTATCTGGTTCTTAGGTTACTAACTGCTCCTGTAGCTGTGTTTGTCAACATACTGCTTTTTATGTTCCCTGAGTGGAAGGAAGAAGTAGAGAATGATGCCTGAATGGGAGAAGCTATGTATCGTTATTTCCTTTGAGAATCAAAAAGGTGTCACGTGGCCTCAGATTTTTAGCAAGGACCTTTATTCTTTCTCACATTCTGCCCCTCATACTGGGGAGAATCCCCCCAGGCAAAGCCAAAGCATTGCAAAGCTACCTCTTATCCTCCTAGGACTGGAACGGGTCTCTGGTTCTGCGCTTGCCCACTGTACTGGGACATGTGTCCTTCGTAAGGGTGGACTGGTGCCAGGGTGGCCAGCCCATGCTCCCTGAGATGCGTGCAGCCAGGAGCAGTGTGAGGAAAGACTTCTGACTGTACCTAGCTCCATCCTCAAATGAAGTGCTGGCACCTCTGCCTAATTACTGCTTGCTCCCAACCCTGCCCCATCTGGGAGCTGAGCTGGTCTCAGAGCTGCCTCTTGGCTCTTTCAGAGGTTATGAGTTGTAGTTCTCAGTCATGTGAAGACCATGGTGGGTGGCTCATAAGACCAGTCTTGAACTGCATCTATACCAGCGCTAAATGGTGCGTGAGTCATAGAATTAAATTGGCCTGTGGCATGTCTGAAGGTAAACCTGAGCTGCTATGCAGAACCAGGGCCTCAGAGCTAAGTTCAGCACAGACTAGTTAAACTTGCTGAGCTTGCAAAACAAAAAGGTTAAGCCCGGTTAGTTGAATCAGACCATCTGGATTTGAGCTGCCTGTATCCAAACTCACAGTAACAGTTTAACTGCTGCCCTAAGCATGAAAGCTTCTCATTTCAGTAGTTTGGTGTGACCTTGAAATGATGCTGATTTCTGCATATGTCCCTGTTCGCAACTGCCTTGTGCAGAACAGTAATGCAACTGTGTCTTAAAGTTAAAGAAACCACATGTTTGTCTGCCACGGTGCTTTGAAGGGACCTAATTATGGGTGAGTTTAGACCCTTTACTTTCCTGCCTTTTGTGGTTTTTTTAAAATCCAGCCTCCCATTTCCTCAAAGAAATTTCTAACCATTAGACTAGAAACAGGTTTGGCTAACAAAACTCCTTTGGACAAGAGAGTTCCCATTTGTTGAGAGGGATTTACTGTGCAGCCCAAGGTCATGGTACTGGAGGGAAGAGACCAAGACGAGCCTGATTCTTACTTGGGGTCAGAGGGAGGAATCCAGGGTTTTGTTCCTGCAAGTTCCTGGGAGAAAAAACTGAACCTATAAGGTGTGTAAGTGTTTGAGATCTAGATCTCAAACTTATTTGTCTGGTTTAAGCAAGGATCTAGTTATAACCATTTTCACTGATTCAGTATAACAAGACACTTTTGATGTCTTCACCCTTAAACATTTTTACCTCATCCTTTAATGCTGATTTTTGTGCTCAGTTACTCCAGCCACATCAGTTCTCTGCAGCCTTCATTGTTCTTCACAGAAAAAATGTGTTCTTAGAGAGCTGTTAGTGTTTTGGTGTTGGTTTTTATTGTTTTATTTTTTTATTTTCAGATCATAGTGAGGTTGAATTCCCTTAGAAGCCAAGAAATAAATTTTTAAATAAAAATTATTTCATCTAAAGAGGTCAGCTAAACTTCTTAATCTAGTTTTAACTCTTACTGAAATGATGTAGATAGCTTACTGCCTTAGGCAGCTCATTTGAAAGCCACACGTGTAATAGTTCAAGCTGCTTCAGGTCAGGTTTTCTCCATTTCTGATGAGGCCTTGGAAGTCCAGAATGGATTGAATAGGGAAACTGGATGATGCTGATGCATGTAGGTGCAAAGCTATGTAAGTTACATGTAAGTGGGTAAACATGGTTTGGAAGCAATTTGTCTGAGTTAGTTCCAGTAGTGATTTTGTACTTGGTGATTTTGATATCCACAGTTGGTTGCTTGGACATAAACATTTATCTCCATTGTGCTTTTTGCGCGGGCAGTGGATATTACAAAACTTTAAAAAGCTTAAAAACAGCTTCCGATTTTTAGGTCTCTCCATAATTTTTACTGTCTGTGTAAGTTAAATTCATGGTACTCTTCATTACTTGAATGTCAGACTTGGAGTCGCTAAAGCTGCAGTATGCAGAGCAAAGCTATGGAAAGCAACTGGACACAGAACGGTAGCAGTGACGGGATCTTGCTGCTTAAAGAAGCAACTTGTGTGAGCTACCTCAGTGATCTGAACACATGTGGAGACTGTGTGAATGGTATGAAAGGTGCTTCTGGAGACCCTGGCAGAGATCACAGTCACTCTGTATTTTTTTGCATGTTGCACAAAATAAAGCACAACCCTTGCTATGGGAGTTTACTGTCTAAACGTGTGAGATGCCAGACAACTAGTGGTGTCACAGAAACACTGTGATTACCCTGCTTTTGCAGCACAGACACTAAACTGACTGTGGGGGATGCTCTTTGGCAGAGCCAAATCTGAACTGGCTGGCTTTGAGACCCTGCCAGTGTTATCATTTCCAGCCCTCCTTCATCATCCTCCTCTTCACCATGAAATCAAACCAGCTAGCCCAAAAGCCAGTGGATTCTACTGGGAGCTTGGAGTAGTGAACTTTAACAATCAGGAGGCATTTGTCTGGGCTTCCTGGTGGAGCAAATGACCCATTCAATGTCAAGAAAAGGTACAATTGTCTGGATGCTGGCTGGCACTTACTTGTTACCGTGTGCAGCCGGGTCTTCTGCAGTGACTTTTGAATTCAGACAGTTTTACCTGTGTGCGTGGACAACAGTATATAAATCTGTCTCAAGGCCACTGTGCTGGTGGCTGACAGTTTCAACTCCTGCAGAAGGGAATTAAACCCTAAAATCTGTTGAGAAACAACTAGATGTGTTAAATTACACCACCGAGCATGCTGCCACCTTGAACAGGTTTAATGCTAAGGGAATGCTATGAAGATAATGTTTGTTGTTTTCTTATGGAAAAGATATCCAGTGAAATGACCTAAATAGGAAGAGAAGAAAGATTAATTTTACATGACACTGGAGACACTGCACAGTTGAAAAACAACGATGTCTGCTTCTCTTAATTTAATGCTGAGGGAATACACTTTTCTGTGGTTCTCAGGGTGATCTCTAAAATATAAAGTTATCAGTTTTCTTCAGGTTACCGTTCCAGTGGCACACAGCAAGCAGTACTTTATCACTCTCACTTAAAATGTGAGGTTAATGGCCCTGTGATATTATAGGATATTCCAAATAGCTGGTCCTTACTTTTCCTTGGAGGGTCTTAACCAGTGCTTTTTCAATGTTCAGATGGGATTTGGTGTAGACCTATCTACTTAATGTGAATTTTAGAGGACAAGAGGGCAGAGGCACTAAGACCACTCTGTCCTACATAGCTAATGAAGAAGCATGGTTTAGTGGTTTTCTATCATGTCTAAGCTATACCTTCTGAGTGAAGGTCCAGAGGATATAGTCTAAATCAGTGGGTAGGTGTGACTGCTGTTATTGTGCTTCTTCCTCAGAGGCTTTAAAGCTGCTTACAAAGTAACTTTTTTCATGAAGAAAGCAAGAAGCGGTATGATTACACCAAGGGGCAGGGCATGTTTCATCTATTCTTCTGCAGGCTCCTTGGAGTTGAGAATGGGTCTGGGCAAACGCTGGTGCAGTGTGAGGCTGAGATTCTGCTCACCTTTTCTCCCCAGCCAGCTGATCTGGCTGGCCATGGGTTGCAAAGCGCGTGATCCTCTCTGGGATGGTGGGACATGGCATAGGGGTTCCTATACCGTGTGTGCCAGAAGCTGCTGCTCAAGGTGCTTGTTGCCACACACTGCAGCTCCAGGCTTTGGTCATTCTGTGAGGATGCCAGATTAATAACTTCACCAGGGATGGTCTCTTAATCAGCACTTGGATTTCATAGATTTACTGTGGGATACTGAGGGCTGTTTGTTGGGCATTTTCCTGGGGCTGCTTTTTATCCAGCCTGCGTTGCTGGGTTAGGGTCAGCTTGCAAAGTGCCCAAGTTCCGTCTTCCTCCGATGCCATTGTGGTAGCAACAACGATGAGAGTGTAACAAAAGCAAGTCGGAAGGTTTGATCACTTCTGGTTACTCAGATCTTTTTAACCTGAGGGTCCTGTTCCTATGGCGTTTCTTTACAGAACTTTGAATCTGAGAAATCTGTAAAGTCACCAGCTTGTTTTCATTTTTGGACTACTCCTCTTTTCCATGGGTACATGCAAATTGCTGCCTTATGCTTTAGGGGAAAGAACGATAGCAATGAAGCTAATCTAAGTGTTTGATGTATGTGAGAAAATAATTTTGTGGTATCTGCAAGTAGTAATGTTAAGCTCAGTATTTGTAACCACTGACATTTGAATTGGTGGTAGCCTAGTTTTTATGATGGGCTTTAACTACGTGACCAAACTAATTTCTACAATTTTTATTAGCCTCAGAGTAGTTACCAGGAGACACCCTGGCCTCTTCTCTTTTTGTCCATAGTATTTAATCTTTACCTTGTCTGTACTGGTTTTTGTAGAGGAGAAATATATTCAATTTGTGCTACTTTGTGGAAAAAGGAGGTTTTCAGGAACTCTGTAGCCTCTATCTCAGGAAACAGATACGTCAAAAATCTGGTTTCATTTTACATGAGACAATTGCTTTCTTTCCCTCTGTGTCACTGTGACTCTTCATAAGTAGACAGAGTGAAGACAATTCACTGTGGGGCCTGTTTGCTCTGTCTCAGTATGGTGTCAACCATTGCAACCTGAATTGTAGTAACCTGGAGGGTAGGTCAAGGGCTGCGATGTGTAATGTGTTTTGTAAGATCCATTTAATCTCAAGAAGCAGCAACCATTAAGATTTTATCAGCAAAATAAGCTATTTCCGCAATCCCAGGTGAATGATTGGTAGCTGTCAAGGAGCTCGTAGGTGACTTTCCAAGGAGAATCTGTTGACTTGCTAGATTTTGCCTACAACAACAGTAGGAGATTTCCATATCTGAGCTGTAGTCTACCAGTAGTAGGTAATTTTTTCCAGAGTATCTTAATTTGGTTGTAATTCATAACAGCTTGTAACATGAAAGAATCTGTTATGGTTTCAGTTATCCATTTGTGAAATAGAGTTGATTCTCATGGGGAATATCGGGAGCTAGAATCCACTCTGTTTATTGGCACAGCAAGAGAAAGCTGGGGCGAGATGTGAAGTGATGGCTATGCGATGGCATAATTAAAGCTATACATCAGTAGTGATTGTCTATAGAGTGATAATTTCGAGTAAGCACAGGGAAGCAAAACCATTTTTCATCATTATTGGCTTATAGCACTTATGAGTAAATGACCTTTTCAAAAGAAGATGAGTAAATGTCTTGAAAATACTTTGTGGTTTCTTTGATTGTAAATATAAAAATACTTAGAGAATAACAAGAATTTCCATGATTTACATGACCAGATGATTTTTTCAAGGAGAACTGGGTTTTTTTTGTTATACTTTATCATGTCTTTTGAATATATGTTGGGTTTTGACAGGCTGTCTGTTACCATCTTCAGAGGTCAGAGCTCTCAGAACTTAGAGTGCAGAAATATTTCAAAAGATAAGAAGTATGGCCTTAAAGCAAAGGCAGCGGATTGATGCTTAAGTGGCAAGGGGTCTATTTCTGAGTGCTTGCAGAATGTCAGCTTAACATGGTGTGCAAAGGGTCACTATACTATACCATTTACAAAGCAAGGATAATTAATATTTCCATTTTCTGTCTTTTCATTTGAAATTAAGCTTTTTTTAGCAGTTGTTTTGTCTTCACCTGTGTTTTTTTACCAGCTCCTACAATGGTGTCCTGATCCTATCCATCCTGCTGGTACTGCTAAAGTATTCTGCTTTTGAATTAGTGAGCCCGAGATCTTCTTCTCAATTTGATTAAATCTGATAAGAAGCTTTTCCAGGTTTCTCCAGATAATTTTCATTCCTAAACCTGGTTCATGTATAAACACATTTCTTAAAATACAACTACCGATGGGGAAAATGCAAAAGTTGCGTAACAGGGAAGTTTGGACACTTTTTGCCAAAAGGACTCTCTTTGATCTCTGTATGCCAAATGAATCTTAGAATTTCACTGCTTATAGCTATGCACAATAAATTAATGAGTAATTAAAACTGTTATTAGGAAAAAACCATGGAGTTTTAGCCTTTGGAATAGGTAGTGCTCATTTTACTTTCTGCTAGAGTGGAACATTTATAAATTTGAAGGGTCTGATTCCCTACTTCATTGCATCACTGCTAACCTGATGTAATTGATTCCAAATCTATGGGTGTATGTAAAATTGTGTGACAAGGTGGATAAAATGGCCAGTAAATTTCAGTTTATTTATGTTGCTTTTGTAGCACATTTACTGCAGAAGAAAGAATCATAGGAACTGGATGTGTGATCTCTATTTTATTAAAACTCTCAATTTTAAGAATGATTTGGAAACCTCCTCTGAGACAGTGACAATACTGCTTTTGTGTGTGTGTGTTTTATTTTTCTTGAAGGATTTTTTTTTTTTTTAGTTTGAAAAGGAGAAGGCACTTGAGGTAATGGTGCTGTATTTGGCACTATTCTTTGCCATACATGAAATGCCACTAAGGTTTGCTTGAATGATAAGCTGTTAAAATTGTTTCTTCACATATTTTTCATACCCCTTGTCCCTTCCTACAAACATTTTGGTAGGTAGATGGCTTTGCACTCAGACATGCTTCAAGTTGTTCACCTGTACAGATGTTTGCAGGACCCAGACCAATATTTATTCCCAGGCTGAGTGCATTTGACAATTCTCAGTGGGATGCAGTCTTTTGCAAGAGTTGTTAATCTCTGAGGATTAAAAATAACCATCACGTAAATCTGTATCCCTCGAGAACATCTTGGCTGTGTGTACTTCCTACATGGGTGTCAGCCTGTCTGTCCTCAAGGAAAAAATTTTGGCCACGCTTCTCACAGGTTTTGTTAATCTTACACAGTGTGGTTTTAGTTGAAGTTGTGGTTGATGTGTAGATGAGAAATGCTGTGGTGTCCCTTCTGCTGTTTGCAAGAGAGGAATTGGTTAAGGAAAAGGCATTTCTATGAACGACAAACGTCTTAAGGCTTCCTGCCTGCCCCATACAGTCTATTCTGATGTGCTCACTGTTTTTACGTGCCTGGCTTTCAGGTGCATCCGTGCTGTGGGCTGGAAGGCGGCAACCAAGGCAGCTCCACGCGAGCTGATGTGTCGTTCTGTGTCGCACCATGCAGCGCTCCAGCCAGTGCACAATTCTGCTCCTCTGCAAGCTCCGCACTTGCATCTTGGTCTCTTTTATCTCTAATTCTTTATTGCCCATCCTGAGTGCTTGAAAACTTGAGTCAAGAACTAGAAGCCTAGAAATTTTCTTATGAAAAATTGAGGTTTGTGTGAAGGAAAACCTCTACTAAATTTTTCTTGTGACTTTTAAGCCTGTAGGGTTGACCTTTTCCAGACCCTGAAAAATTAAAGCTAGAAACTTGCAATATAGAAAGGAAAGACTTTTACTTGTTCATGCAGCTCCAGGGTTGTTTTTTTTAACACCCAATATTGTAACAGCTGCAATTAGATCTTAGTTACTAGTTCTGTCTATCCCCTCACCCTCAAATGCCATAAACACTCCAAAACAGATAACAGTGTCTTGGCCAAATATTTACAATACTCTTGCCTACAACTCAAGTCTTCTCCTTTGTTGTCTCTGAATAAGACAAGAGCATATTTCCACTGGACTGAGAAACACCATGTTGGCTGGAGAAACTGCCAGATGCAACGTATCAATCAAGGCAAGCCGAAACGCTCACTAGTGTTGTGTGATGGAAAAATGCATCTTTTCAATTCATTTACTGAACAGTGCCTTATCTTTTAAGTTACCATAAATACAATCTCACTTAGTAAGCTAAATGTACTAAGTATGCAATGCTTTTTAGTTTTTAAAAAAAATCTATACAGAGACATAATGTTTAAGTTATGCTGACAAATAAGGACACGTGTATACATGTGTAGATATATGTGTGTACACACATGTCTTTTATATATAAAAAGTAAATCGCAGTCCATTCAACATGGTGATATAAATATTTGTTCAAATGGCATAATGAGTTACTGCTGGATTCTGTTTCCTTAAGAAGGTTGAAATGCAGAATGAATCTTCCAGCACGGATTTCTCCACATCCTCACAAGTGACAAACTTTAACAAGTAATACTGATTGTATTCTTAAATGCTAGCTTGATTTCAAATGCATGTATAATTGCTTTGACTAGCTTTGATAGTTTTATTCATAGAGTTAAGAATATGCCATAATTTGCTGAATTGAAATCGCTGCGTCTTTGGTAAGGTAATTTCAGCCTCTGCTAATTGAATATAAAGGGTGTCAACACATTTGTCAGTGTCCTCTGATCACAGTGAACAGTAATGGAGGACAGTGAAAGAGGCAGGGGAAATTCTGGATCATGTTTTGCTGCTTGTGTGCGGAGCCAGTAGCTCTGGGAAGCCGATTTAATGAGAGGTTATTTTCCAAACCACACATGTCTATTGTCATGTACAGAGCCTGTTTCTGACTGACTTACAGTCAAAAATAAATTTACTTGACTTGAATGCACACCAGTCTTTGATTCTACTTTACAGATTAAGAAATTAACATCTTGAGTATGTGACTTAGAAAATTATTAACTTTCCAGGCACCTTTCAGGGAAGCAGAGGCACAGACTGGTTAAGTTATTAAGTTATTATATACTGGCAAGGTATTAAAAGACAAGCATCACACTTCCCAAAATATAGAATTCCCTTTAAAATCTCTTGTAACTTAAAAAAATACCCCCTTTCGCTTTTAGATAAATGCATGGAAAAATCATTCTGTCTTTGTTTGCGTAGGATGTATTTCCAGGGTACTCCTTGTGCTAATTGCATGCTTGATGATGATCTTGCATGATTTCTATGTGATCTTGTTACAAAATGTTCCTGGCATACGTTCCTGACATATGTTTGTTCAATGTTTATTAGCTTATTTTGGGAAGGGCATTAATAACTGTGCCATGAGTGTTACCTGGAGAGAAGTCATTCACTTGTTCATCAGCACAATTTGTCTAACCACCTTTTCTGAGTTTCCTTAATACAAGTGAGATTTTTCTTAGATGATGATTCATAGGCCACTTGTTGTTCTCTTGTTTGATATTTCACTTTAAAACTAAGCAGCCAAGTATTGGTTCCTGAGAGGAGTTTTGAGATTTGCACATATAAGCATGAAACTCAGACACACCTGACAGAAAACAGACTACTTGTGTTCACATCCTGCTGATTATTTTTAATGGATGACTATGCTTATATGCCACAATCTAGAATGTGCATTAGTAGAAGTTAAATTGTATGGGAGAAATTAACTGAGGAATGTGGGGAGAAAAAAAACCAAACCAGTAGTCAACTGAAAAATGATAGGTTTATACTGAAGATTTTTTTAGTTCTAGAAACAGCAATAAATTTCTCAGTTACTTCCTTTTTACACAGCCAAAGAATATACTGCTGCGATTTTTTTTTTAACAGCAATCTTCAAGTTAAATCTGATCCCTGGAATTCTGCTAGGGAATTACTTTGGTATCTAAATTAGCGCGTGTAAATTATGCATGCATGAGCACAAGAACTAATTTTGTGTTCCTAACAGCCAATTGTACACTCAGACGAATGTTTGCATGCATAGTCACCCATTTGGAACCGGGCCCAAACTAAATTAGAATTAATACCATGGGCTAGTTCCAGGATTTAGCTCTCAAGTCTATTTATAATGATGTAATATACATTAAAAATATCCACCTCTGCAGACTGCATTCTGCAGAGGCTGTTCTAGCTGCAACCTCACGTAGCTGCGACCATCACACACCATCAGGTAAACATGCACATTGGAGATAAGGGGCTGGTTTATCAGGTAGAACTGTCATCAACCCAAATTTGGCTCATGTGTAATGTGAGGAGTCAGGCTGGGCTATGTAAGAGGCAATAGATAGGACTGCCCTGAGCACCTGTTCTTTTTCAAGCTCCTCCACTCCTGTGCAAATGAGGAGGTGGACTATTTCCAGGAGACAGCCGCTTCAGTTTAACCCCCTGAGATGTTAGCATGCACTTTAAGAACAGTAATAGCTGCCAGCCATTGCGGGCCCCAGGAGAGGGGATCTTGATGTGCTGTGTGACATTCGGCAAGTGTGCCTGATGGCTTCTGTCAAGTCAAATGGCCAAGCTTGAAGTGCAGTGCTGGAGGGAGAGGGGGCAAAAAAACTGTCTCCTGATTTTAAATGGCTATTGCATCACTTTCATACTTAGCATCGCCTGCAGCTTGGTGCCCCAGACTGGCTGGTCGACAAGGTTTTGGGCAGTTTTTCAACTTCTGCGTCATCCCTCCTTGCTCCCTTTCTGCACAGTGATTGCTACAGGAGCTGGGCTCACAAGAGTCCAGTGTAGAGCCATCTCTGTTCCCGTTCAAGTTACCCGTCCCTTAATAGAGCCGCATCACTCGGCTGTGCTCTTGGAGGGTTACGTATTGCGTCCTCATAAGTGGCGAGGCCAGGCTGAGACTGCTGCAGCACCCAGTGGGATCTTCTGTCACAGGCCACAGGAGCAATCTGCAGAATTCTCTTTCTGGCCCCTCTGTTTCTGGCCAGAAAATGATGCGGGTTCTAGAGATGGAGCTCATCTTAGTTTTAACAAATCTGGTCTTTCAAGTTTATGAGTTTAGTGGTGTAATTTCATTTTCTGTTTCTGGACCGTTCCGACCGTACCGTTGGATGCAATCTTGTGAGATTTCAGAATTTTTTTAATGCCAGAAGATGAAAGAGCACACTTACTGTATCAAATCATCTTTTTAGGACAGCTAAGGAGTACCAGAAGGGTAGAAGAATACACCAAAACAAGGAAATGATAATATGTAATGAGTTGTATTAAGAAGAGATTAACTCCTTGTTTTGAATTAAAGGCATGAGAATTGTGAAACTGATTTTTAGTTTTTATCATGCGCTAATTAATGTTCTTTAGAGCCAGATGACTCTGTAGTGCAAAATCCCTGCATTAGGTGAAATCCTGATCCTTTTATCTTAGCCATTGGAATAACTGAAAAATGAGTATACTGGAGAGTCTTTTAATCAGATTGTTCAAATAAGATGGTTGTTCATAGATTGGCTTCAATTACAAATAAGCCAAGCCTAAAGTATTGTATGCCTATGGCACCCAGTAAAGTTACTGTTGAGGTAATATGTTGTTTAAAGTACAGACATAGTCAAATCTGTGGGATGAGATATGATGGCTTATTTGTTGCCCACCATTGATTATTTTTTTAGTGGAGGAATCTCATTTGCAAAGTAATAGAGCCATACTATAAATAGGATGTTTAATGGGGCTTTTAAACTTGTGTTTTTGAAATCATGTCCGTGCAACTGAGGTGAAATGATATGAGGCATAGGCTGAGGCACACGGAGAGAGCAGGTACTGCAGCAGCCAAGTGAGTCTTCGGAGCCCTTGTAAGCAGCAAGTGTAGAGATCAGGGCCGTAAGCAGGGAGAAGCTGTCATGTTTGCTTACCTTTTTGGGTAACACTGTCTTTAAAATCTCAGGGTTACAGAAACGATGAAATATAGTCAAGTAAATAACTGCTGTTTTGGAAACGGTTATACTCAGGAGTTATTTTGCCTTAGCCCCTTGTTCTTAGTCTAGTGTGGAAGGCAGAGATAGAAGTGTTCTCTTATTCATATTTTTATCTATTTTTCTGAGAGCGTTTTAGTCACTTACTTTCGATTCTTAAAAGAAAAAAAAATCAACTACTGTCACACTTATGGAAATAAAACCTTGCCTTGATTTTCTTTTTAAAATAATTTAAGCTACTGCCTCTTTTTATAGGGTAAAATTAATGGGGAAGCAAGGTGTGATTAATGGGGCCGGTGTTTCACCCTAGAAGTTAATAGCAAATTATAGTCAACTTCAGCAGTACAGGAATTTCACCCTATTATTTTCTAGGCGTAATTAAAAATAAAAGGACATAATCAATTGCAAGTAACTGTTTTTCATCCAGGTCATGTATCAAAGACTGTCTGAGATACTTCAAGAAAAGGTGGAACATTACTGGTCTGACCCTGTTTGGATGGGAATTGTGGCCCATTTTTAAAAAGTGGCCCATTTAAAACAAACAAACAAACCTGTTTCATCTTGCTCTTTCCATTTGGAAGACAGCGCATGGCAAGTAGTTGGAAGTTAACAGTCTAGGTAGGACATGCTGGGTTATTGTCCCTGTGGGCAGCTTTCTATGAAGATAAGCTGTTTCTAATTCTGGTGAATGTGTCCTGCTCTTTTGAACGTGCCTTCAAGTCTGTCTACTTGAGAAACAGCACTTGCCTTCTTCAGTGGCCTTTTATAAAGCCTAGTGTCATCTTTGATCTGTCTGATGGATTATCCTATTTATCACTTTCACTGAGTATGGAAATCCCTTTTCCTTACAGCTAGCTTGACATGCTGTGAAAGTAAACTGCTGGATAAATAATTAGTGGTTCCTCGTTTCCAGTAATCATTGTGGTTTTACATTTTTATCAGTGTGGAAAATGTCAGATTGTCTAGATATTAAGCTTGCTTGTAACTTCAGAGATGGCACTGGTTATCTACCTTTTGGGTCTCCAAGAAGATGCCTGTTGAGGCTTGGTGCAGGTGCTCCCCAAGAGGTTTTATGCAGAGCAAGCCAGAGCCAAGCAGTTAGCAGAAATAATGCTTCTGGTTGGGACTTTATATTTTTCCCCGAGGAGGAATAAAGATTTTCAATCTTTTCCTTTTTATATCTGCCATTAACAACTTAGTCTGTGAATACTGCTTTGAAAAAGTGAATTTTGCTATACGACTCGCTGAGATGCTGTTGTGTTAACCTTTGCCTGTGTGTTTATGGGAACACAAATAGAAGTCTGGTGTATCACAGCCTAGCCCAGAGCTTTCAAAATCCTTTTACATCATGGATCCACCTCTCAAACATGTCTTTACCATACATCCATGTTTAGTACAAACCCAGCATTTAATATGGTAAAAAATTCCTGACTTTGGCATAGATCATTCCAATTTGTTGTTTTATAGCATGTGGTTATATCTGTAGAGAAAAAAGGATAAAAGTGAGGTACAGGGTAATTCTATTGAAACAATAAGGATGCTGAGCCTTTTCTGCTGCCTGCATAGCAGTTAGAAGGGTTAGTGCTGTGGCAGCGTAGCCTTAAGCTTTCTGGTGGTGGTTTAGGAACAGGAGTAAAAGGGTCTGGTATTTATCCTTTGCAGGCGAAGCTTGCTATTGCAGGGCTTGCCCCCCCCCCCCCCCCCCTTTTTTTTTGGTCAATTAAATGTAAGCTGTAGTTTGCAGATACTGATCATTGCACTGAGCAATTGGGGGAAAATGCTGCTGGTGCTGCTAATAGATAGTTGGATGTTTCTGTGTCACAATTCATCAGATAAGTTGAGAAGATTGCCAGCTCCAGAGAGGTCCAGCAGCAATTTGTTATACTTGAAACATGCTATTTTGCAGACACAGGCTTTACTGGTTTGTTGCAGGCAGAGGGGAATAATGGCATTTAGGCAGTGCTAAATAAAGCTTTCTATCTCCTACCTCTTACTGCCGTAGGTCTAATAGCTATAACTTCCAGCTGAAATACAAAAATACCGTAATAGTTTACTGCATGACTGTAACATGTGCTGTTTATTCAAGTCCTCTCGATTCCCTCATCTCTTTCTGCTCTACCAAAAGTAAGCTTCTAGACAGACTCTAAAATTGCATTTGCGAGTACGGGGTTCTAGAGACAGGAGAAGGGGATACATATGCTGACTCTTCACTTGTGCCTGTTTCTTTAGAAGGTCCTGGTTTCCTTGTGCTTGACATTTACAGCCCGTTCAGTGGTAAACTTCATTTGGTAAGCATTAACTCATCTGCAGATGTTAGTATTCTACTGGTCCTTTAGGACTGCAGTTCAGATCCAAGTTCATTTCACAAGTGGCTGATGAACTGTGTTAAACTGTTTTTCTATTTAAGTCTGTGTACTGCAAAGTGTCCACATCACTAGGAAAATCACGCTTGTCAGGGAGAGACTGAAGACTTGAAGCCAGTCCCTTCAACCAGCTGTTAATCATAGTGTATTGGAGCCGGTGGAGCAGTGAGAAATGACTCCATCTGAAGATGTGGTGGAGTACACAGTTCCACCTCGTCAAGCAAAATGTTTTCTACTCAGGCCAGCGCTGAGTCCCAGTGGCAAAGCTCTGGGATTAATTTGGCAGCACCTGTTCCTGCAACTGTCCCACAACTTGCGGAAATCTTCTGTGCCCTGGGAGTTGAACTGCTGGTGCCTGTCATCAACATGAAATTTATTTCAGAAGAAAAAGAAAAAAGGTGGAACATGTAATCAAAAATGTCTATGGACCGCTTCTGGAAAATGTCATTGCTAACCAAAATATCAGGTAAAAACAGACATACCCATCATGCCACCACATATGAGAAAGGGATAACTCATGTTGGTGATGCAGAGACGTCAACTCTAAATGAGTGCTTTCCTGTTGGTTCAATAATACCAACTTGCTTTAGTTTTTGTTGCGCGCTGACAGTAGCTGTAGTGTTATGTGTACAGCCAAGGAGGTTGGTGAATAGGCTGACAAAATCTGGAGGAGAAAGGAGAGGCTGCTGAGAAGCCTGCTTTCCCAGAGGCTTGTCAAAGCAAGAAGAATTTTATGCTCTTTCAGAAACTGATCCCTCCATTGAGGATAGGAAATGATGCTGAAAATAAATTGGTTGAGATGGGCTACGCAGGAGAAGCATTCTGGAGCATTCCAGCTTGTAGTTGTCCAGTTTTTAATTCCCCGGGGCCTCAGTTATTGCAGTATCCTTTGTAGGAATGGATGTGCCTCACTTTGTATCTATCCACAGTACTGCTGGAAGCATTGTCTGCCTACAAAGCCTGTTCCTCTGACTGCATTTTCTTTCTCTGCCCGCTTTTTGCTTTGTTGGCCCCTGTTTCTGCAGAATATCTCAGACAGCTGCTCATCTCCAGAGGAATGAATGACCTGTGGACACCCTTCCTGCAATCCTTCCTTCCACACCAGGAGTTCAGCACTGCTGTCAGTCTTTGTTGCCAACATCCCTGAAATGCTTGCCCCTGCTTCAGTTAATCTGTGGTTCTGTGATCTTCTTCTTGCCTGCGAGGCAAAGGAAATACTCTTATCACCCTGTTTCCATTCCCTCGTTTTAAAACTCCTCCTTTCTGCAATGTCTATAGAAAATCTGATGAACAGTTGGGGTCCGTCCTGAGAGCACAGTTTACTACAGTAGTAAGTACTGTCTCAATTTCTCCTCAGTCTCTCTTACCTCAAGCGTAGTGGGCGTGCGTTTGAGATGTCGCCTTGCTGGAGGCAGAAATCACAGGGTTTGTTCTATGCTCATATGTCTCCTTGCTTCACGGAGGGTCGTGTTTCAGGACCCCGGTTCTAAGGTTTGTCTTAATGTATCAGCATTTAATCACAGAATGGTTTGGTTTGGATCTTCAAAGATCATTTAGCACAACTCTCAAATACTATCGTTTATAATATACCATTTATAGTAACGTCAGCTATTTGCTGTTTGTATTACTACCTGATGCCTTCCAAGACCAGGCTGCAAATTGAGAACAGCATGGTAGATCTGCAGGCTAACACATCTTGCCTGCAAATGGCATGAAGGTGTTGCTGTCTTTTTAATTTGCCTCTGGTGTAAAAAAATCAGAGGTTTCTTTTTATATTAATATGTACAGATTTTGTGCTTTTCTTTGAAAAAGCTAGAGTGCTTCCCACAACAGATGTAACTGACTTCAAGCCAGATTTCAAGGCATCTGAGTTTTGTCTCTGGGCAATTAAAATCCTCAATGAAAATATTATTTTCCTAATGACATTACAGTCTCTTTTTGTCTACTGAAGGCAAAAGAAAATGTCTAATTTGTGTACTGGTTTGTGAGATATTTAGCTAATTTACACAAGGGAATTTGTTAGTATTTGCCGTGCAGTCACAAATCTGAACATTTATTCCAAGGCATTTTATACATTTCGTGCTGTAGCTAGGTGTGTTAAAATAGTGGCTTCGGCTAGCAGATGTAACTAGCAAAATTGAAAAATACAAGAGTTTCTTTTACATGTTTCCATTTGTTGAGGTAGAAAGAACAAACACTTATAGCGTAAATAATGAGTACCACCTTGCTTTCTCTGATCTTTATAAGAACTGAAAAACCTTTCGAATATCAATCTGCGGAGCTAAAAATAGTCATTCTGATGTCATTCTGGTCACTTCAATGCAAAGCCAATGCTTAAACTGTGCAGCAGAGAGCTCTTAGTCAACAGCATGTGGGAGCTGATGCTCACAGGGAAGAAGGAAGAAGGAATTGATGGAGAAACAGAGAAGCATATCTGCAGGAAAAAAGCGTATCTGCTTTTCTGTTATCGTTAAGGAATTGTTTATTGTTGACAGAAAAGCATACATTTTCTTTTAGCATGGCTGAGTGTAGTCCTCTGTCAGCTTTACCATGATCAGAGTTGTATTTTTTACTGCAAAAAGTGATTTTGCGTAGGGATTTGAAGCAAGATGGCAAGTACCAGCAGGATATGAGTCTCAGGATTGCTTCAGGCAGGGCATGGCATGCATAAAGATGATGCTAATATACTTCTATGATAAGCAGAAAAATTCAGAAGGTAATCAGAGCCTACTTAAGAGGCAGGATAGGGGGTCAAGCATCAGCTGCAGAGACAAGCAATGACTTCTGTACAGAGAGGGACAGACCAGAAGGAAAGGAAAAGTGGAGGAAGAGAAGGGGAAGTGGAATAATAGCAGAAGTGAAGGAGAGGTGTTGAGGCGCAGCTGGACTTGTCAGAGCTGGGCAGCAAACAAGAAATCTCAATGTTAAATAGTGGGTGGTGAAAGAGAAGGTATTAAAGAGGTGAGAGAGATAAAAACAGAAACCAGGAGAGAGAGTAAACGTCAATTGAATCACCTTGAGTTGCCTTGTGTTTTCAGAGGGAAAAATAGGTTAGGAAAACTACACTGCCAAGGGGACTCTCCTCCCTACTTTTCACAATCATGCTATTTGCATAGAGTTCAGAAGAAACTACACATCTGTGGATGCAGCACTAATTTAGTTGAAAACCTCTGTTGTTCTCGGAAAATGAATGAGTATTCAGGCTGCAAGTAGTCTTGATGGAACCGGCACAACTCCTGTATTCTTTAGCCCGTTCCTCTCGCTTCTTTATCGTACAGGCTCAAAACGTGATACAGCTGATTTTTCTGGCCCTTGTGGTGATGTGTTTATGTACATGTTCTCTGGAAATGAGTGTTTTCTAGACTTTTATTGCAGTAGCAATGGTCAGACGCAGTTGTGGACTGAGGAGGACAAAAGCTATGTATGAGTGCCACATGAAAGCTGAACAAAAGTGCCAGGAAATACAGAATCTAAATGTAAAGACAGGCATTCACAGGTGAGCAGAGAGACAACAAAGAAATCCAGAAAACAGTGTTCATCAGATCGATGATAGTCTATCTGATCACAGGCTCTCCAGTTTACCTGAAGTGCACTTCAACTGTAATTACATTTCTGAAGTACTTTATTTAACATAGAAGTACTGCTGAGTAAATCTATTCCTATGTAAGATAGTGCTTTTCCTATGTATTGCTCTTGAAGTTTAAACACAAACAGGCACATGTGCCACAGGTCCTGGAGCTGGGGTGTAAATACACCGTGGGTGGCCAAAGTCCCTGCCTCAGCGTGGCACTGCAGCTTCCCATCCCCATGGGGTGTCTGTGGCCAGGCTGGCTGCTGGTGGCTGGGGCTTCTGTCAGACTGGCTGTAAACCTGGAGCAAGACTTTTCTTTATGCTTTAAATGCATGAGGGCATCACAACACGTCCTGTCTGTGCAAAAAGTGCCTTCTGTGACTCAGTTTAGGTTTTGCGTGATGTGCGAGCCAGGCAATTTAGGTAAAGCAATTTCATCTCTTGCTTCCCCTTCACAGACTAAGTGACTTGAGGTCTGTAATGCTGACAGGCTTTGAGGAATAGCAGGAGGAAAAATGAATTTATCGCCACAACTTGTGTTGTCTGCTGCAGCCAAGCTCAGTGCAGCAGAAGGCTTCGGAGGGGATGCAGGTCCAGGAGCTCTTCCTCGCTCCAGAGCTGTGCTTTGGTTATGCAGTATTCCTGCACGGGATATCATGCACGGCCTGGTGGTACAGCCTTGGGTGGCTTTGAAGGTAGGAGTGGGGCTGTGGGGTTTTCACGTTTCCCATGGAGAATGAAACTTTCCCTTTATTGAAAAGTGTCAGTGTGGGTCATGTTGGGAACATCCTGGCAGAGATCAGGAAAACACTGTATGTACCTCGCATTAGTTTGCCCTATGGTCATTTTTGGTACTGAAGCATGAGCAGCCTCTGGTAACATTCTGTGGTTTTTGTCTTCTCTTGTCAGGAAAACAAAACTCCTGGACTTTGTCAAGGAAAATGCTACCCCATATTATTCATTCTTGCTGTGGGCAAAGCTATTAGGTTTAAAATCAGTTTCTGTATGGCTGAAGAAAATTCATGGTGAGTGATTGTGGAAGTGCTTTGGCAGTCCTGGTTGCTGGGAAGTGTTCTTGTTGTGTGCACTCCTAATGAACAGCTGAGAAAAAGTATGATTAACTTCTGAGATCTGACTCCAAAGATTATGTGACTCTGCCCAACTTTAGGATCACCTGGCTTTATTTCCAGTGTAAGTACACTTTTTAAATAAAAGCAAAGGCCACCAGACTGTACAGAGTTGGTAGATTAAAGACTCATATGGATTATGTCAGTCAGATTTAGTGCCTTTTGAATGGCAGAGGGAGATGACAAAGCAATGTGTACTTTTATTTTGTTTAATTTCATGGCTATTATGTCTTTTGAAATTCTTTTAATCTCAGAGGAGTATGATTAAATGGCATTGTTTTAGAAATCTTTTTTTTAGGCGAACATTTCCAGACAGTGCAAATTCTTTCTAAATCTGCTACCTTGCCCTTCACTTTTGGTTCTCATATTCGTTTTTGTGCTCACGTTGAATTGACAATTTTAGTAGTGGTTTCAACCATGTTGTTATAAGACTTCTTTTTTTCCTGCTTTTTCGATGATTGCTGAACACACAGCAGAAACTGATGATGGGAAGGAATGTGTTGGGGTGGGGTGGCAGTCTCCAGAGCTGTGTGAAGGGAGGAGATGGGGGTATCAGGCAGTCCTGTTGCTGAGGTGCTCTCCCTGCTTGTGCTGTGGAGAAGCTGCGAAGTGTTGGTGTGTCCCGGTCATGAAAGAGGAGGGAGAACAAGCTGAAATACAGATATAAATGTTGCTGTTGTGCCTGAATCATGGATGTAAAGTTTTTTAATTTAAAGCTGTGTTACTGCATGTTTGTAGAGCTCCTTGCTAATTAGTTCTCCCCAATTCAGACTGAAGTTTCTTTGTTTCATTGCTTATCTCCGTATAGTTTTGTAACGTGGGGTTTTGACACACTGGTTGAGGTTGGTTAGGTTCGTTCGCTCTATTTTGTGGTCTGATCTTGGACTTGTAGAATTGTGTCGGATACCCAGTAAACTCAAGTATGGTACATTGAAATTGTCTTTCTTTGCTTCTGGACTCCATGAATATCCAAGGATATCAA
>NW_010198697.1:73314-76164 GCF_000695765.1 Mesitornis unicolor | reverse complement strand
AGGAATGCTGGTTGCTATCCATCTAAGCTCGCTGAATGTAAGGATTTTACAATGAAGCTGAAAATCCACTGTGTCTTGTTACATCCAGGCCTCTTGTTTTCTTTCCATTTCAAAGTTAAAGGAATATCATGCTTAATCTTACACAGTCTGAGAAGTTTATTGTAGTTAACACCGTTCTTATTTTTTAAACACATTTATTTCAGCATTGACATATATGACAACGTCCAGGTCTACTGGAGCATAATGTAGTACGCTGTTAACTTGGGTAAGATATATACTTGGTGTCAAACAGTGAAGCAACTCAATTAAATATTGGCAAAGACAAACAGGTTTTTTGTGGAAAAAACAATGTTTTAAAATGTCGCTTATGTCGGTTATGGGATACATGCTGAGTTAACCTCATTGAACTTTTCCCCAGGAATTGATGCGCTTACAATTGGCGGATCATTATGCTGCTCCACCTGTGTAGTGTTAAGGTCAGTGTGTTTTTCTGATTATAAAACCCATCCATACCATTCCATTATAAATTCACTGCCATTCATATAATGGAATGTGCCAAAGCTCGGAGCTCGTTGCAGCTGCCCCCGGTCCATGTTTAAGATCAAACAAAGCAGTTCAGGTAATTTGAGCACCTTTTCAACAACACGGCCAATCGAGCTTCATTTGAAGTGATCTTTTGTTGTTTCTGTTTTGCTTTGTTTTGTTGTTGGTTTTGTTTTTGTGTTTTTTTTTCTCCCTGTAACCTGCTAAGCTCCATCTGATGTCAGTGTTGGTTTTGTTTTGTGTGGCCAGAATTCTTATTGAATCAAGAAAATGGTAATTAAGATTGTAGCAAGGAGGTCCTGGGAGCAGCAGGCAACTGTACCATGGCAGTTGCATGCATCCATATGTAGGCAAAGCACAGAATGCATCAGCCACTCACCTTCACAAGGCATTTTATGAAACCTGCAGCTTCTAACTGTGAATTAATTCTGAGTCATCACGACACGCATACCAGCCATCACGGTAGACACTAATGTGTGAGATGCAGGAATGTATGACTGGCACTAACCACTTACTAGGGGAACCTGTGAGTTGATGTGCATGCATAACACACTGCTGCTCTGTGCATCTTCCTGCATAGCTTAGTCTTCTGAATTGTCATGCGTTATCAAAAAGAGCCAGAATGTGCATTAAAGCTTATCTAGTGTTATTTCTGTCACTGAAATGTTGTTAATGGTTGGGGCTTTTGTTTGTGTGTTTGCTTCTACATTTTTCTTTGTTACTTTAATTCTGTTAAGAGTATGAATTCAGTGAACAGCCATGTATGCGATAGGACGTATCCTTTCTGTGTTAAGTTTTACACCTTGTAGTAGCCAGTGAGGGGCTCAGGCTCTGACAGTTTTGCTGGGGGGTATTTTGAGCCTCTGTGCAGATTAAGCAGTTCTGTAGCTGCTGTGATAATATATGTGCAGCCTCTTGATGACAACTGAGAGTTTGTGTGACCGTGACTCCTTTCACCTCTCTGTAGTTGCCAACTCAGTGGTATTTTCCAGTAAATGTGGTGTGAAACATTCCCAGATGTATGTGCTGTATACAGTGCATAGTGTCTCACAAAATGTGGGGAAGAGTCATGGGAAGACTCTGGTGAAAAGTAGTCCTTGAATGTTCTAGCTTATGGAAACTGTTTGCCACCTGACATTTCACATGACAACTTGAATTTTGCAGCTGTTGCATCAGGTAAGTACATCTTCAGAGGTATTTGGCAGTTTCTTTTATTGCTCTGCAAAAAAACTGTATTTCATTAGGCCACAGTCCAAAAACTAAATGAAATATCCCCTCCAAAAGATGATGCAGATCATTGTAGGATTGCCTGTTTTTTCTCAAGTGAAGAGTCTCAAAAAGAAGGGCATGTTTAATAGCAGAAGAAATATCAATAGGATTGAGAAGAGGGGCTTTTTAGTAAGGCAGAGTGTATAATACGTTTTGCAGCATTTTTTAGTTAATCTGTGGTGATGAATCTTCCCAAGTTTTAAACAACTGCATCTCCCACTGCCACCTAAGTGTCTTAACAAATTTGGACCCTTACATACAACACTGGAGATCTCGAAGGTTGTACCTCCCGCCAAGAATCTTGCCAGAAATAGATATCTGACAAGGCAGCAGGAAAGAAATAAATTAACTACTTGATGCAGCATATTCAACTGGCTGTGATGCTTTGTCTCCTCGAGGGGGTCTTCTGCTTAAGGTTGGTCCTCAGTCTACTGGACAGCTGTATTCAGATATACCAAAGTGATGCAAATCATAGGTACTTGTCACAAAGTGCTGTCTTAGATACATCACCTAGTTTTTTGTCAAAATTCATTTACAGAAAACACGGCTTTGGCCTCTATTTCTACTGCTCTCTTCAATGTGTGAATTTAAAAACCCGAAACACTTTTTAAATTGAAGAAAGTAATTCCCCAGTCACCTGTCCCACCTCCCCAGTCCTCATCCCCTATGGAAAACATGTTAAACCAAGTTTATAATGACATTTCCAGCTGTTACTGGACACTTTTTTTCTCCTTTCTTGTCATTATTGGGGGGGGGGGGGAAGTTTCCCTCTCAGTCTCATCATGGACTACTTCAGGAAAAGCAAACCAGATGCATGATTTAGTCCATGGCAATAAGCAGCATGTACCTGCAAGGGCATTTACTTGACCTTGCAGATAAGCCTTTTATGTTGCATGTAGGCATTTGAGATAAGTGCTGGTATTTGTTAGCAGTATGAGGGCTTGCTGGGCACAGGGATTGCAGGACCCTTCCAGATCCTTGGGTAGGCCTCAGCACTATACACAGCCCTGTGTTTAAGTACCTAATTTAGTTTCTTAA
>NW_010198697.1:62392-73303 GCF_000695765.1 Mesitornis unicolor | reverse complement strand
CCTACATATATCCTGTATAGTCAAGAGAATAAGAAAAGAGGGCTAACATCGATCCATCGCTTGTAAAAATCAGCTTCTCTCTGAGCTCTCTGTTATATGTGGTCTATTTGTGACCACTATAGCACATGTGCTTTTTGTAGTATGCTGTATGTTTACATGAAGAAACACAGCAATGTAGTTTAGAAAAAAAAGCCTTTAGAATTTAGGACATGTGGAGTTCATAGTTTTAATCATGCAAGTTACTTATGGAAAAAAGATTTACTGGTGTTCCTATGCCAAAATTTGTTAATTTAGAGTTGTTACCTGTTGTTTATTTAGGACTCAATGTACAGAAACCCTTTCAAACATTGTTTTGCAGAGTAGTTCCTGAGCAAAAATCAACAACAAAAATCAGTTATAGGAATTTTTTTATAAAACAGCACACAGCTGTTTCAGCTGTACTAGAAGCTGTTTGCCACCCAAAAGCCTTTCCATAGATTCAAAACGAAGCATTTTGCAACCTCTTTGATTTATACTGTACCTTATGCACATGCATTGCCTTTCTTTTTGCTAATGATAGCCAAAAAGAGGTAAAGATTGTGTTTCGACCATTGCAGCTCTTCTCATATGTTTGTCTGATAGGCAGAGGAGCCAGCAGATCCACCAAATGCATCTGGGTGCAGAAGGGACGGTGGCAAGCCAACCTGGAGCATGAAAGAACCCCCCATGCCCCCACATTGTCCTGTAAGACCCTCAGTCCCAGCAAAGGCAGCAGATGGGAGGCAGTGGTAAGAGGAGAGGTGGAGTTGTGAACCAGAGCCCTTGCTCTCCTAATGTCTTTTTAATTAGAGTAATCTAAATGTTGGCTGGCATGATAGTTATATCTTAATAGAGAAATTAAGAAATACATTAATTTCTGGCAAAATTCCCTCTTCCTGTGTATGTTGGTCCCTATTTCCAGCACCAGTTTAGCTGAAGGAACGATTCTCTGTATTTGTTTATTATCTCCCAGCCTTGTAAGGGGAATAACTATACACTTGGGTAGGTGTGAGGGTTTTTAAAAGCACAGCAGAAACAAATACATGCATTAAAAAAAAATAGAACAACTGAGTAACACTACCATTCAAGTTATTAGGAAAAGAGCACTTGCAAGGAAATTTGGGGATAAGTTTGCCATTCCTCCCATTATATCATGAAAGCAGAAGGCTGTGAAGATGGTGCTTTTCATCTAACCTTTAGTACTGAGGAATTTAAAAGAACCCCAAATGACCGAATGGGACAAGATCTGCTTCAGAGTCTGCTGAAGTCAACAGGAGTCTTTCCATTTGTTGTGGTTTACAGAGTTGCTCTAACACCCGATGCCTCCTCCTCACTCAGGGAGAGGTGACATGTAAAAGGAAAGGAGATTTGTGGTTTGAAATAGAAATAGATTTAATAAAATAATAATAATAAAACCTAATAATAACAGTATTAATAAAAAGTACAGAGTTATACGCAACCAATATTGTAGTGGAGTAGGCCTCAGGGGTAGGACAGTAGACAAATTTCTCTCAAGGTGCTAGCCATGGAAGAGAGAAGAAGGAAGCAGGGCCATCCCCAACAAACTCCCCAGTTTATAGTGAACATGAGGTTTATGGTATGGAATTGTACTAATTGATCAGCTTGAGGTCAGCTGCCCTGGGTTTCCACTTCCACCCAGCCTCTGTACCTGTTTATCTCAAGATCACTGCAGACCCTGAGCATCACATACCAGCATTAGCTGAAAAACTGTAACAGAGTCTTGTCACTTTGTTCCCATGAAAGAGAGTGACAAATTTGCGGTTTTCCACAACAAAAAACTGCGTTTAAAATTCTCTCCCAGTAAACCAGGACACCATTGCATCTACAACATACAAGATCAGGCCTAGGCTGAATTCACCTAGTATTTTGTGGCTTTGCCCTTGCATAAGATGCAGAAATACTTTGGTTTTGACATGCAAAAATGTTTTTATTTTACTGGGATATTTAAGTCTGTTCTCAAAATGTAGCCCATCCCTTTAAAGCCAACAGAAAGACTGGCTGAAAAAATCCATTATTTTTTGAAATTCTGTATGATAAAGTACTAATTAAGATCAATTAATGTTTAATTTTATTAATAGTAAACCATTTATAGAGCTAGTTGCATGATGAAAAAATTATTCTACAATCCACTGGGAAAGCTCTGTCAAATATGTTATACTGTTATGTGAATATATACTTTAATAGCATTGAGACTTTAAAAATAAATATAAATGCGTTTTTTTGTACTTTGCAATTTAAATTAGTCCATTCTTCATGACACTAAGTTTTCACCTTTATGAATTTCTTTGCTTCTTGAAGAAAAATTATGTACTTGATGCATCTTTTTAACATGGGAGAAAAAATACAGACCAGATTTACTAGTAAGCTGGAAATCTATCACAAAATCCATGCAGAGAATATAAAAAATATTGTGTTTCATTTGGAACTAAAATTTTCCACCAGGATGAGAACACACTGTGTGACAAAATACTAATTAGGAAGAATGGAGTTGGAAAGGGAATAGTGTGATGTTATACATTAGATCAGGTCCTGTTCTCACTGAAGTCTCTTTGATTAGAATTTGATTACATTTTTATAATGGCTTTTGAAATACTGTAGCACCTATTTCTGCAAGCCCGTACGCATGAGAAATTTCCCTTGTGTGAGTAATCGATTAAATCAGCGAGGCCATATATAATTTTTTTATAGCCTATCTTCCTGGGCTGATTAGGCTTCTAGATTGCACTTTTTGTCTGTCTGTCGCTCCCTCACCTAATTGCTTTTGAAGCCGTTGACTAATTTCGAGTGAAACAGAGAGCTGAGTAATTGTCTTTGAGCTAATTAAGTTTCTCCAGGTCTCGGGTCTGGGGAGAGGAGGGAGGCCCAAGGTGGGGCTGGGGGAAAGTCAAGTAGGGGTCCATCTGGCACCTGCTCCAGAAGCTGAGGCAGTTGCTGGGTTTGTACCTTTGCTTCAGGTGATGGGTTGGTTTTGGTTTTTTTTTTGCAAAGGAATGAACAGGAAAAAGCTGGGACTTTTAATAGAGGTTTGGTGCTGATGAAGGATGGAGCTCTGCAGCAATACAGCTTCATTAATTCCACTGCTGATAGAGCTGTTTGTGTTTGTTTCCAGGAATGCTTTCTGAATCAGACCTGAATGTCTTTAATTCAAACATTTGGTTTCTGGTTAAAGGTTAGAAAAATACAGCAATCAAGTTAATTTATCACTAATATTGAGAGAAGAAGTACCAGAGACATTAGTATGTAGCCGTTAAGCTAATGTGTTTCAAGGGATAAATTTGTCAAATTAGTGTCTTTTCTGTTAGCAGGTCTTGCACACAAATGAATTCTTGCAGTGCTTGAGAACCCCTAATGGAAATACCTGTTGAAAAGTGAAGTTTCAACCTCACTGACATTCTGGTTTTACTGCCTAAGGTTAAGTTGAATAACATTTAATCCAGCAAGTAATACCGTCAATTTAAAACTAGTATCTGTGGACCAAAGTGTGCTTCACTGGTTAGCGCACAGGATTGGACAGGAGGTAGTTCCAGTGTCCTTAGAACAGAGCTGAGCCTCATGCCAACTCATCCAAGCACGGTATGGTTGCTCGCAGAGCTGCAGCCTTGCTGTGTGACCATGTGCGTGTCTTGGCCCTTCTTCCAAAACTGGGGTTTAACACCTGCAGAATGGAATAGTTTTCAACTTGCTTACTCGTGCAGGCTTCTATAAATACTAATTAATGAAACTGTAAACTTTCATTGCAATGCCCTAGAACCTAATATTTGATGGATTTAGTACACTTCCTTGACAGAGGGGTTGCTACCAGAAAAATAGGATAAAAAAGTTCTCCTTTGGGCCATACTTCAGATGCAGTGTCAAACACTGTAATTACTTCTCTTCTGTGAGGATTCAAGGACAGCAAAAAACCATTTGGTTAAGTCTAGCTAACAGTTTTCATTAAAATTAGATGAAACTGTGGCTTGAACCTTCATTCAGAACCATTCTTGTGCTTTTGTCTGTGAGTAAAATATAACTTTTCCTGTCACCTTTGCAGATGTTCTTCCTCTTTGAAAACTCTCATGAGACCTTTTGAACACAGGACCACAAATGTTTTTGAACCGGAGTGAAAGACAACAAAGTAACTTATAACCTCAGTCAGTAATGTAAGCAGATGTACATGCCTGTACGTATGATTGTGTAATACAACATAGTAATACCTATTTACTGTATTAGAGGTGTATTAGCAGCAAAGTAATCATAAAAAACCCCATCGTTACAATGGGACTCGCCCATCTCTATGTGCAGGTCCAGTTTCTCTTGGTGATGGTAGCCACAGAGTGTCTCTTCTATGTTTATGTTTGGTTAGAGGAGCCTGCACAAGTTTCCTCTTCTTCATCTACTTGATCCAGTTCTCCTTCAGTTGCTCTGGGCGGTTTCTGCTTTGAACACCTGCTTTATGCCCATACATGTTTACCAGGGGGAAACTACCATGCTACCTTTCGTATAACCGTGGCTAGCAGTTCCCCGGAAAACCTTTGGTGTGTAGCTCAGGACTGACGTGCAGTGATCCAGAGGAAAACAGAGTCCCTGAATGCAGTTTCTGTTCTCTCATGTAGGATTATTTTTCTGCCCCAGATAAAGCCACCAAGCATTCTCTTCGTGAAATCTGAATCTTGTTCTTTGCTAGAGACTGTAATACCAAAATTACTCATTTCATCTTGGGTTAGTTTGCCCAGTTTCTTTGCTTCCTCATGAATGCAATGATAGTAGCACTTTATTATGATTTATACAATCAAAACATAAACAACTTTTAATAAAGATGAAACAGTGAGTAGCAATCTGGCTTGCAGATAAGCATCTGAGGCTAGTTTTACCTGCCCAGGAACAGAGAAATATCACAATTTCAACTGTGCCTTGTGGGTTCTATCAGTAGTAAGTTTTTTGTGGCATCAGGATTATTTTCAACAATTAAATATTGGATCTGAGGCATTACTAAGTGTAAATCAATTTTCTCTTACTGTTTTTTGGTGCAAAGAAAGAACCCTTGATAATCAAAACTTTTGTTATAATATGTATTTCTTTAAAAAAAAAACCAAACAACCCACATAATGAACTTTAGATATTCATATTTTAAAAAAATTAATTACAAAAAAGTACAGGGATGTTGTCATAATCTTCCCAAGAGTATACAGACATAAGAAGTCAGTCTGTTGAGAACAAACATGCTTAAATGTGGCAGTCAAACTCTTAATACTTGCAAGCAGTTTTCATTCTGCTCTCCAGTGACATCAGACAAAAACCATGCAGTAAAGGTGAATGTGCTTCAGTGTCTGATGTTCCTGTTTAAATCCATGAAAGGTTTCTTTTCTTTTGAAAAATTAGAAAGTGTGTTAGATTTTAAATTAATCCTAAGACATCAAATGACAGCTTTGTGTTTAGATCTCGTTCTAAGAGTAGTTGCTGTGATCTGTGTCCTAAAATGCAACTTACTGCTCTATATGTTTGTCTGACGTGTTTTCCAACATAATATGAACTCTTGGTTTTCCAGGTCTGGATTAATCCTTGTTAATAACAGCTGTTGGCATATAGATGGGTTGTCCAAAGTCACTTTGTTCCCCGTTGTAATCAGGGGGAGTTTTGCCTTTAATTTCATTGGAAGCAGGATCAAACACACTCAACTGGATGGCATTTCTGTATTTGACTGGAGGTAATATGATAATGACAGGAGCTCTGTAGCCAATTAATTTCAAAATGTCAGGGAATATTCTAGGCCTCATTGAAAGGTAGAAGATGGAGCTGAGGACATGCACTGAAGCTGGTGTCTGGTTGAGAGACTGTCTTGTTGCAATGGTTTGTTGTTGTTTGTAGATCAAGGGAGTGATTGATGTAGGCATTAATACTTGACAGCCTGCTAAGAATACCTCCCTGCCTCAGTGTTGCCTTGCTGCCTGAGGAGGTTGAAATACTGATGCTTCAAATGACTTTTCTTTTAAAGAAATACAGATGGGGGTAGGGGCAATGAATGAAACAGATTTAAAATATTCTCTTTGCTGTGGAGTGGCAGGGGGTCAATTGCCATGGGCAGCTGGGAGGAACCATGAGTGAAAAGAGCTTCTTTCCATTTCCTCTGAGTTTGGAGTGTTTTTTGTCCCCACATGGCATCCAGTGCCTGTCCGACGACTGGTACAGCAAGTGATGACTTTGTGATGACCCTTATACCTTCCTCCTTAGGAGTGAGGGAGGGTGGTAATATTGATGGGTGAGGAAGAGGAGAGATGCCCTGAGAATGAAAAGGGATGGGGAGGAGAGAAGATGCATGGTCACCTGGGAATGTGGCATGGGCTGTGACAGAGGAACAGGTACCTTGCTGGCAGCCAGGAAATGAGGCAGAAGGGAAGCCATACACAGCACTTGCAAGGAATGGTGCTCGTGTCTATAGAAACTTTACGCTTCATAGTAATGATGAATGCCTTGTGGTGCATGTATATGGATCTGTGCTGCACATGAGAGTGTCCAGAAAGCACAGGTGGTGGGGATAATAGATGGGTAAATCAGAGCTCTGCAGGATAAATCTTCCTTCCATATATACCCCTATCCCATGAACCTTTGGTTTGCAAAGATTCCTACTGATGTCTGAAGGGAGATTCAACATTTTGATATCTGTGCTGGGTCGCATTCTGTTGCTTTTTGTGTGTGTTATTTTATATATAATAAGCTATGCCTGATATCTATGTAATACATTTATTTTTTGTCTTCTCTCTGATAGCAATATACTCTACAGAAAAAATCACACAAGCTTTGTGCTTTAGCACAACAGTCATCATGGTGGAAGGTATAATAAATTTCTAATGATACACAACGGTGGGATTTTTATAACTTGCATATCATAAGAAATTAAGAGGTTTTTTCGTGCAAAAGGTTTTCAGAGACGTTCTGTGGACTCTCTGGGGAAAAGATGGAAAATGTGGGACTGCTGCTGAGCAGAGAAATTACTATACCTGACAGTTCTAGGAAATCTTGTGCATTACTGAATATCTTTCTGCAACTCATATTTACCCTACATCATTTCCTTAGTAGTCTCCTAAATTTTGCAAGAAGTCTTCACAGCTTTTCCAGTAAACCTCTGGTACATTTCCTGGTATTGCACTTTTGAAAAGATCTGTACGTAAAGCCTATACAGTGTACTGAGCACTTTCTTTTGTGTGCATCGACTTCCTCTGGAAGTACCATCTAGTTTGCAATTTTATATTGTTGCCTAGAAAATCAGACTAATCTTAAATAATCAGGTAGTAGTTTCGTATTTTTTAATATGCTTTATCTTTCTGTTTCACGTCTGAATGTACTTACAGTAAATGTTTGCTGCCACCGTCAGGAGTGCTTTCCCCACTTACCTTTCTATAATATAAAATCTTACAGCTTGAGAGGTTCATACGCAGGTCTGGCTCCTTCCTGTTTTACCTAATGTGCCTATCCCAGGATCCCAACAGTCATTGACTCCTTAGAAAGGTGATGAAGAGAACTGGAGCTGAATCCCTTCTGGGAAGGCCTTGCCTGGGTCTCAGTTTTTTTCAGGAGGACCCTGTCTCTTCCCTTGGAGTGCACAAGGGGTCTTGAGAAACTGCATTCCTAAATTAGGTGACTAAAGTACTCAGAGCTTGAGCTAGGTGAATCTGGGCCCCTGTGAGTGCTCTTAAAGGCATTGATGTTTTGCGTGGACAAAGTACTTGAAGAACTGAAGCCGCTGGTGATAAAAAGGTAAGAGGTGTCTATTACTGTGTGCTCTGCAGAACCTGAAATGGAGCATCCAGCATGGTCAGGGCTTCCCAGTAGCAGTTTCAGTTGATTACTTCACAGAAGTGCAGCAATGTTTTTAGCCTGCAGAGGAGAATGTCCCTGTCCTTACCTCCTCCCTCCTAAACTTTCTTTGAATTTGAATTTGAAGTTGTGTTCCTGGGACCAGAACAGTCCAGCTGTGCAGTGGACCTGATGAATGCAGTGATAATTCTTAAATAACCTAGTGTAGGGCACACAGGCTTTTTGGGACAACTATCTGCTGAGACTGGTGTTTCTCTACTTTAAGTGGGGGATTAAACCAGTACCAGTGCCTGGTACAGAATGATTGCATTTTTTCTTGCAGTGCTGGTTGTTCATAAATATTGTCCTTGCATTCAGAAAGATAAGGAATGGAGTTTTTTAGTCTTTGGCACTGCATTCTCTAGGACTGTGTATTTGTGAAGCTGGAGTCGTCCACCCTGGCCTTTAGGGACATGAGGATGCTTGTTACGAGTGTGTGTTGTCCTATGCTAATGCTTCATCTGAGAGGTGGTCACTGTCCTGCCTCTGTCTGGTACTGCAGCAGCACTCCTCTGCCTGCTTTTGATGCTTAAAACCATCCAAGTCAGAAATATAAATTTCCTGCTGTGAGCATTGTGAATTTGATAGTATTTGGTAGTAGCACGTGAGCAGATCGTAAGGTTATTTTTTCAGTCTTGTAGTGTGGAAAGAACACAGTGAAGCTGTGCAGTGTTACCTTGATTTAAGGTTGCCCAGGTAAGTTGTGGATGCCCCCTCCCTGGAAGTGTTCAAGGCCAGGTTGGACAGGGCTTTGAGCAACTTGGTCTGGTGGGAGATGTCCCTGCCCATGGCAGGGGGTTGGAACTGGATGAACTTTAAGGTCCCTTCCTACCTAAACCATGCTGTGATTCTATGATAAGATGTTACTGTGTAGACCCTTTTGTTATTTCCTTACAGTTATCTTTTTGAGACTTTATATTCAGGCCATATTGCATGTTTACCTATTCTTTTGTGCCTGAATATGTCCTTTAAAAATATTGGCAGTGTTTTCAGGTCTTTCTTCTGTAATGTGTAAGCCTGATGGATGTTTCTTATCCCTTGCTGTGCCAAAACTGCTGAGACAAGACTGTTTTTCTGCTACTGATTTAAGAGAAATTAAGAAATTAATTTTGTCCTTAGCTGCATTCTATTGGAGAGACTTCACAGTGCTTTATGTAGTGAACTGAGTGGATTAGCACTGTGTCGATACAAATGTGTTGAATCTAAGGCTGTTAATTTCTCTTAGTTAGATATAAGTAATCTACAGTATAGAAGTTTAGAGTGATCTCATCTAAAAAAGTTTTCAGAAACTTGTTTGGTTTATATACTTACAGGAGTACAAATCTTAATTCCTGGAATCATTTAATTGGAAAAGTCATGTGTGTATCTTTCAGCATGCTCTCTTAGGTTCATTAGACAGCACGATTTTTTTTACTTCTAGGAAGAGAAGAAAAAAAAGCATTGTTAATTTTTTTCCTTTCTTTTTCTGTGCTCCAGAAAGTTACCTCCAGTCATTGCCTCAGATTCCAACTTCCATCGGCTTGTGCCCAGGAGATTGTTTAAGTGCTCCCAGAAAATGTGGACTGCTCTTACTCGTTCTTTTTCTTTGTAGATGCTAAGAGTAGCCCTGGTTGCTCTGCTGCCAGCTTTTGCTGCTTTATGACTAATAGGCCTGCATCGGCAATCAATTCCACCCACCGGCACCGAACCTTCCCAGGTTGACCTTGAGGCCAACTCTTTCATTTTGATCCTAGTTTGTGCAGTGATTTGCACATCACTGAAGCAAAGTTAAATGTAAGAGGATACATTAACATAGCAGTACAGCTAGACTGGAAATGCACAAAGGTCAGGAAATGGAAACATGAACTACCTAATAACCTCCATTTGCCCCATTGCTGTTGTATAATGGCTTTGATTTCTGATTAGTGTATATTACAGGCATAAATATCTATATTGTACTATATATGTGCAATATTGAGACAAATGCACTTAAAGTTCTTTAGTGTTATTGTGGCATGCATACCTCTGAAATGTTTGCAACCTTCATTTCAGTTGTCCCAGGAACAGAAGTTTTATCTGTAAGCTCTATAGTATCTTGAAGGGAAAGGGTGTCAATAGACCAAGCTTGTGACTCCCTTGTGCTATTAAGTGGTTTCTTTGGAGCTCTGAGAAACCAATCTTGTGCCTCTCAAATAAAGGGCCCAGTTCTGCAGAGTTCTTCATGCTTTCCAAATCCTTTGGCTTCATAACTGTCGTGGTTTAACCTGTCAAGCAGCTAAACACTACGCAGTACGCTTGCTGAATTCTCCCTCACTCCCCAGAGGGATGGGGAAGCCAATCGAGAGAGTAGAAGTAAAAGAACTTGTTAGGTGAGATAGAGACTATTTAATAATTAAAATAAACCAAACTGAAATAATAATAATAACAACAACAACAACAAACTGCAACAAGAATAGGAGCAACAATAATAAAGCAATCAAAGTTATACTCGACTCACAAGCAGCAGTTGCTGGCTGTACACCAATAAAAATGCAACAGGGGAGGAGTAAGCCTCAGGAACTGAGAAGGAACACCATTACAAAGGAGAAGGGAAGGGATTGAAGAAGGAAGGAAGGATCAAAGAGGCAAAGGGCTGAAGGGGTAATCCCCTGCAAATGCCTCAATTTATAGTGAGTGTGATGTTTATAGATATATCTGTATTGGTCAGCTTGGATCACAACCAGATAGTCTGTCCTGGCTTATCTATCCCAGAAAATCCTGGCCTTTCATAGGTGCAGGCAAAAGACTGAAAACCAGATCCTTGAAAAAAGCAAATATTGGTGTGTTATCATATCAGTCCCAGCATAAACCCAAAATAAAACTCTATCACAGCTAAAGCTATAATAACAACTTGTGTTCACTGAAGCGAACACTGTCGTTTTCTCAAAAATCCAGCTCTGCTGACACGTTAAAAGGGAATTCTACAAGTCCGCCCCAGTAAAACTGAGGCAATAGCCTAGTCTCCAGTCCCACGCCTGATGATGTTCATGTTGGGTTTCATATTTGCGGCAAGTCAGATGCTGA
>NW_010198697.1:58286-62361 GCF_000695765.1 Mesitornis unicolor | reverse complement strand
TGCTGAACGGTTTGGAAAAGATTTTGTGCAGCTCCTTGCTCTACAAGGCCTTGTTCACTGGATTTGGCTGTACTATAAGCTATGCTTTAAAAATCTTTTTTGTGCTAAGACTTATACTATTAACAATTCTTCCAAAATTCAAATGTCCGAAGGGATTTTTCTCACATGTTGAAAAACAAATACATAGCTGTGATAGGTGGGAGTAGGTTGATAGGGGGCAGTTGAAACTGTAGCTGAAGCTGTAACCTTGATTATATCTTACTTTTAAACTATATTTCTTCTTGCCCCTGCACTGCCTTACATTTCGTATAGCAAATTTTACTGTGCCTGCAGTGATGGAAAATGCAAATGTTCTCTTGGTTGACAATTTGCTGTGCAGGTACCACATGAGGTGGAAAAGGAGGAAATCTGTGTACTTTATTTACATTTTTCTGGCTCACAGTTTGACAGAGGAAGAGCCTATCTTCCCTGAAAGTACTTTCCTGAGTGCTGACAGCTAAGGGACCCCCTGGGCTATGGGAGGAGGTGGGGAAAAGTTGGAGAGCAGCAGGCCTGCGGTGGGAGTGGAAATGAGGAGGGCGCTGGGAAGAACAGGATCCTGCAACAAGTCTTTGGGGCTAGGAAAAGAAGGAGAGTTGGATCTGAGAAAGGACTTGATGTTGCTGCATTGAGAGCAAGGCTGGAGGGGCAAGTCCTGCTCTGTAAGGAGCAGCAGTGAGATCAATCCTCGCATCTTTTTGCTTTGGCTCTGTCACGGCCCGCCAAGGCATTTAACTCACGCTGTGCCAGGCCAGGCCCATACAGGCTCACATCACCCAGCTTTTTTACTCTTCCACCCAGTAGAGCTGAGTTTCCTGTCTTTCAGAACTTACCTGACTCTGGTTTATGTTCTAATGAAGCTGTTTTACATACTGAAAGCCCTATGGGTAGGCTTACCTTCAAATTAAAGGCCTGCCTCAAAGCTCTGGCTTGAAGAGCCCCATCTCATCACCCTTTGAGGACTGTATGCGCGCTGCTTTCCTGCTCATCTTTCTGGGCCAGCCTCAGGATTTTGCTCTGGGTGATCACACCTGGGCTGTGACCAGGTTTCTATAATCTTCTTACACTGTCTCTCATCCAGCCAATTAAACCTTTCATACAGGCTGTTACTACTTTGTATTTCTGTTAGTACAGTATCCTTGTCGATATCTGTGATCTTGCCTTCCTGAAAGCTGGTCAGAAGACTTCTGCTATCATAACTTATCACTTTCACCGGGCTACCCTATTTTTTTTTAATCTGTTTTGGGTCCTTCTTGTCTTTTACAAAACACATAAGCCTTGCAAAGGAAGGCTAAAAGCTTTTATCAGGAGAACCTTCATCTCTGGTGGAGCAACCAAGATACTGACTCCAGATCTGATTTGCCTATGAAGTCAGACTTGACTACTGGCTTATTAAATTTTCAGACGGATAAATGTGCTGTGTCCCAAGCTTCCCATCACAAAGGTATCTCACTGTCTTTCTTGGTACTTGCCCTTGAAATTCTCGTTACAATAGTGCTTGCAGGCATCTGAATGAGTACATACACCTTGCTTTGAGCCCACTGTCGTGCTGGCTAGTATTGTCATCTTGCTCCCTTTAGTTTCCTCATCTGCCAATGGTCCAGTGATGGGTTGCATTTCAGTCATATGGTATCTTGGGTATGGACAATAAAAGTTCGTTGTACCGCCATCCTGACCTGCACAAATATATCTTTTCTGATGAAGCAGCAATAGGAGGTAACCAGTGTCCATCCAAGTATCTAAAAGACAGCTCTTAGTTGTCTGAACATAGAATTGAGTTGGATCCTTGGAGATGCTTAGTTGGGATCTATCTCTGTGATGTTAAAGCATATTATATCTTTCTGACGATTTAAAATAATACCCTCCCGCAAAAAAAACCAACCCCAAAACCCTCTAACATTAAGCCCTACGGCTCTCCAGGAGACATTGCTGCATGGCAGCTCTGAATCCTTTGGTGAAATTCATAATATATATGGTGAAATTCATATAATATTGTATGAATCTGTATATTTATATAGTTCAGTAATGTTGTGAGTCCTTCCAGCCAGATGGTTCTTCTTGTCTCCGAGAGGGACGTGGTACAGTTTTTTCGGGTGGTGATGGAAAAGGCAGTGGAGAGAACTCTCTGATGTCCCACTGCCTAACAGCATTTGTGAGTGTAAAAAGGGAGAGAATGTGGGAAGAAAACCTGTGAAATATTTTTTCTTTATATTTACAGATTACAGTTTTTCTATGTGTATATTTTTGAAATCAGTTTTCTTTACAGTTGTATTTCATCTGCCTTTTTCTTTTGGCCACTACTTCTAATTTTCCCTTGTTAGAGATTGCAGTTGCATTTATGTGGGGGGAAACTCCCTCCCAAATTAACTTTTCTGACATTTGTTTTCATTAGACAGACTAAGTGACGTAAATAAGAGACAAGTTTTGCCCACAGATAATCCTCAGAAAATCTCATTTGGAGTAGGACTTTTATGTGGCTGGTAGATCTTTAGAGACAGAGCTTTCCAGAACTTTGTGAAAATCTTTGGGGGTGCCAGTGAGAAGGGACAAAATGCCCCTTTAGCTACTTTAGCTCAGCACTCTAATATTTTGTAGCTAAATATTTGTTGCCATAGCTGTGCACAAAAGGGCTGTTTCTGATATTAAAAAAAAATGTATTATTGGAGTAAACACTCATTTATGCTAGAGTAGCTGATAGCAGTTGAAAACCTATGTTTTCCAACAGTAGTGATATTTGCATTTATTGATAAGATGTTAATTTAAAAGATCTCTACTATACAGTAAAGTGAAAATTACTTATGTATATTGTATTACATATTATATATGTCCAAGTGAGGAATGTAAAGGGAAGGATCTTTGTATCTGCTACTTCGGGTGTTGAAAACTGAAGTAACTGGACATTGCTGGTTATAACTGAAATATTGTACATCTCTGTTGCATCATTCCTCATGTCCCAGGTAAGTTCAGACATAGGAAATATCCCAGAAATGCATCAGTCACCAAGGCAGTACTGACCTCTCAACTTAGGACAAGCTTGATCTCACATCTTGAGCATAGCATATGCATGATGTACTTAAGTGTTGCAAGACATCCAGATAATGATGTGTGACTACTGCCTCATTTGTTTGGGATTTTTTCAGTTTGGGGGTTTTATTTTTTGCAAATTAATGTATTTGTGCAGAGGCGATGCTGGAAATATGGGAGACTCAGATTTCTGGAGAATGAGACCTTCTGGGTTGTTTCCAGCTTATGCCATTTGTTCCACTGGCATCAGCATACAGGAAAATGGGCATTTACAGAATTAGAACATAGTGGTGAATTTACCATTTTCATTAAAACTGCTTAAAGTCATGCTAAAGCTGAAAAAAATAAATGTTTAAGTCTAATTTAATTTGAAAGTATGCAGTTAATTAATACTCTGCACCCATTAACATTCAAAAATGGAAGTATCTGCAGAACTGCTACTCCCTGGAGTAATTTGTCACCAGAAATAAAATGCCTGCCTTTGACTTGTAGCGTGCTGCCCGTAACCTACTTTGAGTGAAGGAACCCGTGTTAATAACACACTAATCCAAAAGAGTAGGGCTTGAAGTTCTTCATGCTGTCATCTCACAGTTATAAAGCCAGTAGTAGTTGTCTTGGGTGCTGTTGTGACAACAGATGCCTTCTTCACTAAGTGTCATCTATTTTAAATTACTGACCACAGCGTGGTAGTTGTACATGCCCACAAGTGCTTCCCAGATTAGAAAATATTCATAGCATGCAAGAAAATACTCATAGCATGTTTTTTGATTAAAAAGATGCATTTTCTGTTTACAGGGAATATTGGTCTTTATACTATGAAGTGAACTTTTCTTTCAAGCAGTTAATTAATGTAACTGTTAGAAAAGAAGCCCCAAAGATGTGGTTAGATGCATAGCAAATGCAACACCATGTTCTTCATTCCCCCACATGCTTCCTTCCTCCTTCTATTCCTCTGTCTCTAGTGTAGCCTTTTGCATTATTAGCTTCAGTCCTGCTAGCACTTACTGTAAGG
>NW_010198697.1:51860-58255 GCF_000695765.1 Mesitornis unicolor | reverse complement strand
TGCTGAAGCTATTTTTGCTTATAAACCCTGTTTAATGCAGTAATTGAGGATTTGGGTCATTGGATTGTAAGCGTTTCAGGGCAGTGTCTGCAAAGTGACAGCATATTCTAGAGGTACAAATATGCCATTTGAATTTTTCTCCTCTATACGGTTTTTGTGCAACAGAATCCTAGGACACAGTAATAGGTCTCTTAATTATTCCACAAAAAATGTTATTAATAAAATATTTTATTTTTTCAGGATTTACTCTTCTTCTGTGCTACGATAGCCGTAATAAAGCCAGGGTTAAATACTGCTTGACTGGACAAAGGAGCTATGATTTTTCTTCCACTTAATTTGAGTTCAAAAGGATGATTTGACTTCTGATCATGTGAAAAGCATTTCATAGCATCCTGGAAAGCTGTCTGGTTTTGTATCAAACAGACTTGACAGCATGGTTGACAAAAGATGGATAATGGAAGGCTAATAAATAATGAAAAGTGGAGTGACTGAAATAGCAGAGCTGTAGGGAGACAAGAGGGAAAGCTGGGAAGGAAAATGGAAAAAAGCAAACAGCACAGAAGTAAGAAATATTCAGTATTTTGATCAGTATTCAGAACATGTCTTCACATCAAAATTAGACCCAGTGATAACTTAAGTGTTCTTTGTCTGCCAACTCACGAGAGTTCTTAACTCATGCAACATGACACGTTTTGTACAAGTCACTCAGCTTGCCTTAAGGAAGAAAGATACTGAAATATTGGTTGGAATTGAACTATTCTTTTCAACTGCTAGGATGATGACTCATCTGCAACCTCCTCAATTCCCATTTATTGTCTCGTGCGTTCCCAAATTCTTCCTAGAGTGGATGTGCATAGTATCTTACAATCTACTGCGAAAAATGGAGCAAAGCAATAGCATCGGAAGTGATGGGCTGTAGTGAGAGACACTGCAACACTTAGTTTGTATTTACACTTCAGTGAAGACGTCTCTATTTTGGTAACAGGGATTACTCTGTTTTCATGGCTCTCACTTTTCAGATCTCAAGCAGGGAGGAAGAACTCTCACTCATTGCTAACTAGTCTCTCCAGATGGGATACGGTCTCTGGGGCAACTGCATTTTAAGAAGGATTCCTCTGCAAATGTAATGAGGGAGAGGACTTAACTCCCAGTGTCAGAAGCAGGAAGACCATCTCCTGATATTAAAAGAGAATGGCTCTGTAACAGTTTGATAGTGGTGATGTTTGTGTCTGGATGCATGCATTAATGCGGAGAAAGCTAGCTACTATTAATTCCTTCACACACTGTTAGTTGCAGCTGAGGTTGGTGGTGTACACTTGCTTTTACACTTGTCCTCATGGTAGGAATTATGGAGTAGGAGCTGAGTTAGCACTGTGTTTCCTGCTGCACTTTTTTGTGCCTCTTTTTTTGCAGTGCCAAATGGAAAAAGATCTGCTCTTTTTATTGTTTTCTCATTCTGATGTACTACTTTTCCTGAGCTTTAACATCACTAAAATATGAATCATACTGTAAATACTATGCTTTCCTTTTTTTTTCCTTTGCAGAATCTGTACCAAAACAGGTTTCTGGGCCTGGCAGCCATGGCGTCTCCATCTAGGAACTCACAAAATCGGCGCCGGTGCAAAGAACCTCTCAGATACAGCTACAACCCTGACCAGTTCCATAACATGGACATCAGGAACAGTTCCCATGAGACAGTCACAATTCCTAGGTCTACCAGTGACACGGACCTTGTCACTTCGGACAGCAGGTCTACCCTGATGGTCAGCAGCTCCTACTACTCCATCGGGCATTCACAGGACCTAGTGATCTACTGGGATATAAAGGAGGAAGTGGATGCAGGGGACTGGATCGGCATGTATCTCATAGGTAAGTCTCCCTTACCCCTTCCCCTTTGGGTTTCTTGCTGCTTTTACTTTAGTTGTGAGCATTCAGGTAATATGGGCTAATGGTAAGAATGAGCTAATACAGCTCCCCTAAGTGTAGTATTTAAGTGGATTTATGTGTTAAAAGATTTCTTCTGCTCCTGAATTGCTGGTTGCAGTCCTAGCCCTCACTTTTTCTTCGGTAGAGATATGAGTATGTTTTCTATTGACAGTTTCTTGAAGTTTCAAGATATTTTCATTTTAAAGCTACTTGGATTTTGGGAAAATACCTCCTGTATTAAAAAAAAAATGCATAGTATTTTCAAGGTTTCCTCCTCAAGTTGTTGAGTAATCTGTAACAGATGAGACGTTTTACAAGTAAAGAATATGAATCATTTAAAAACTCCATGAAACAGAATGACTTTTCCAGCCACGGAGTATTTTGATATGAACAATATTATAGACTGAAGCAGTCTGGAGTTGTCCCAGAAGGTGGTGATGTTTTTTTGGTTTTGTTTTGAGATTTTTTTCTTGTTTTGTATGAGAAGCTGTATTCAGCTATGTACATGAGTGTGTTTTTGGCATCTCCATCAAGTAAGTCCAGCCCCACATAAGACTAGTAAGAAGTGGTTTCAATGGACTCTTACCTGATTGTTTTACTTCAGTATAAAATTAGCATTTTTTTAAACCTGGTTTGGTTCCTATGGAAATAGTCCTGCTGCCTAGACTGAAGTCTGTGTTAACTCTTTGTCCTCTGGTAAGTTTTGGACACAGTGGATCAGTTTCATCTAATCCATTCCTCTATGGATTAGAGGTCTTTAAAATGTGAAGTTCTTAAATGTTTCCTGAAAACTAGTGGCTTGGTAAAGAAGACAGACTCAGACTGTACCCCCCACAAAGGGAAATGTTGCCCTTACCTGTCTGGATAAACATGCATAGCACTAAGCAGATATTTCAGTTCCAATAGCAGTGTTTTATCTTGACTAGATAGCAAGCCAAACGAAAAAAGATAAAGAATATGATGCTGTGAGCTGGGCTTTTGGAGCAATCAAAGGGAGCAGTGTAGGAAGCTCTGGTGTTGCTTTAGTGGGTAAGTCCAGAAGGGTCATATGCTGAGGATGTTGGGGATGGTAGGAGGAACTGGATGGGAGGTCTGAGTGTGTAGAGGGACCCTGGTGGTGCAGTGTGAAGCACTGGAAAATGTGTTCAGGGTACTGGAGAGACTGGGACAAGAAGAACATGAGCATGTCTATTTAGGACATGGAGGGAAAGAAGTAGGGGGTGACAGTAAGAAAGGCTGCAGTACTTGTTTCTGTGAGTAACTTCATAAAATACCCTTTGAAAATAAAAGTAGTCTTCAGAAATTTAAAATCTTTTAGGAAGAAAACAAAGACTGGATTTAAAACAGATGCTCTGAAAGCAGTCTGGTTTATTGGGCGTAGTAGAATTACTTGTGTTCGCAGTTAAGCTTACAGTTGAGCATTTTACTGGAACAGATGAGAAGACACAACAGCCCCCAGTCCTAGGCACGGAGAAACCAATGGAAACAATCATAGAATGTATTGAGTTGGAAGGAACCTTTAAACATCATCCAGTCCAACCCCCTTGCAGTGATCAGAGACATTGTTACTAGATCAGGTTGCTCAGAGCCCCATCAAGCCTCACCTTGAGTATCTCCAGGGATGGGGTCTCCACCACTTCTCTAGGCAACCTGTTCCAGTATTTCACCACCCTCACAATAAAGAATTTCTTCCAAATGTCTAATCTAAATCTACCCTGCTGTAGTTTAAAACCATTGCCTCTCATCCTATCACTACCTGCCCTTGTAAACAGTCCCTTCCCAGCTTTCTTGTAAGCCCCCTTCAGGTACTGGAAGGTTGCAGTAAGATCTCCCTGGAGCCTTCCCTTCTCCAGGCTGAACAGACCCAACTCTCTCAGCCTGTCGTCATAGGAGGGGTGCTCCAGCCCTCTGATCATTTTTGTGGCCTTCCTCTGGACTTGCTCCAACAGTTCCATGTCTTTCTTGTGTTGAGGGCTCCAGAGCTGGATGCAGTACTCCAGGTGGGGTCTCACCAGAGTAGAGGGGCAGATACGCTAAGCCTGTTCTGTAGAAGCACAGGCAACTCATGAAGGGCTGTATTGCTTCAGTAAAAAGAGGTAAAGCATACCTTCTGGTGGTCTGGAGTCACAGAGGTGTTTCACGTTCAACTCACTCAGCCAGGTTTCATAGCTCAAACATTTTATCTGTGAAGACACATCCTGATTTGTTTATTTATTTTTTATAGATAACCTTAGTACATGAGGGAGTAACTGGGAGAGAAAAATCCACCTTGCTACTCCTGTTTAATTTATTCTATCAAACATGGTGTTGCTCCAGACATCCCAGTAAATTAGAAGTACAAATTGTGAAGTGGATCCTTGCCCTTGCTGGCTGAACACCTGGTGTTAATGACAATAGTCAATGGTTTCTTTCAAGAAACACCACTGCCAAATGAAAAATGAATAGTGTGTCCCGTCCTCAAGAAACAAACAGTTGACCCTTTGTGTCTTTGAAGGTGTTTTTGTCTCCAGCCTCTCCCAATCTAAATAACCAAAGACATAGTAGGCAGCAGCACCCCCTCATTCCTTTTTTTTTCTTCCCTTCCCCTCTTTCCATTCCTTCCCTCCCAAAAACTAATGTAAGGTGAGATTTGGTGTTCTGGTTACCTGAGAGAAAGAACTTGAGAGACTGTGAAGATTGCTTGTGGATTGGTGTTGGTTTGACATGGAAACCACTTATGAGTCTAGGAAGGTGACTGGCACTATGGCTTACATCTACGTTAACTTAGCAGGGGGAACTGAAGGAATGGATCAAACAACTTCTGAATGCGTTCTGAGGGCTTGGCTTTAACCCAGTCTCAGTCTGGCAGACTGAATGCCCTTGAGGGACTGTAGTGCATCTCTCAGTTCAACTTCACCAGGACAGAATCAAGTTTGTGTGCCCGAAGATCACCACATGGTCTGCTGGTGACAAATCGGGGACAATTGGAAGGCTTATTCCAAAAGTCCAATGCTCACCTGTATACACACATTTATACATCCTGTATTCAATGTTTGTGACCAATCCATAGGGGCAGGAGATCTGGACATCCTAACGGCTTAGATCTGTGTGTGCATTTGCACAGATATTCCAAGCGTGTGTTCTTGTTTAGAGAGGAAATGTTCCTGGCCTTGTGAGTATGACCTTTGCGCTGTAAACTGATGTATGACTATGTTTTGAATTAACAGCCAGACTGAAACAAGAGAACTGAAGAAACTATGAGCTTTTCCCAGTCTGCTCAATAGGGGATTAGTGTTGAAGCCTATTATTACCACTTGCATGGCAGCACTGTTAACTATTGCACTGCTGCTGGTCACTCTAATGCTTGTCTCAAGGCCAGCTTGCGGATACAGCCCAATCCTTTTTGTGATTTTTTTGAGTTGGTGAAATATGAGCAGAAAAGCTTAAATGTGGCAATACTTTAATATTGCAGTGAGTCATGAGAAAAAAGAGGAATTATTTGTGTCCTTGAGGTATCAGGCAGTGTGTTGTAGATTTTCTGTAAAGCTCACTCAATGCGGGAGCATTTGAGTTATTCTTTCCTGTTTGTCTTGTGGAAGCTCCTGGGTATTACAAGAGGGGTCTATACAAAAGCAGAACAGAAGGCACTTCTCAGCTTAAAGAAGTTTAATCGTTATCACTGCAGTTGTCTAGGAAATGTCTCCAAATAATTTTATACGAGTGTTGGTTTTGAAATGTGTAAAACTTAGTCTGCTCTCACTACTACTGCCATTACTAAAATTTTTATGATAACCAATAAACTGCAGGCTTCAGATGTTCCAAGTGTGGGGAAATACAAATAATATAAAAGGCTTCCAAAAGAAAAAGAGCAAAAGCCATGTAGCTCATGTTTTCATACCATAGGGCATTTTGGAATGCTATTCAAAGGTTAAAGTAGCCTCAAAGAAGAGTTAAGGAAGTCCTCCCTATAGGGAAATTCTGACTGCTTGCTTCTGATTTGAAGGAGCTGCAGCTGCTTTTATCAAAAGGTGTCTGTTTTTTTCCTCTTCAATCCATGTGCACATTCCTAAGGATGGCCAACTGGGAAAAACGGTCTTTGCAGAAGCAGGTAAAAACTGGATTTAGAATTAGTTATTAGAGTTAACGTTTGGTTAACCATGGTCTCTGGAAATGGTCTAGGCAGCCAGTCAATCTATGTAAAAAGCTATGTAAAAAAAATGGTGGTCGTGTGCCAAAAAAATAGTATTGAGTATATCCACCCTGTAGCTGCATGAAAACACCCATACACACCTATGTGGTTTTGATGAAGGCCCATAGAAAAACTCCTTAGTTGAAAGGATAATAGTAAATGTCGACTCTCTTAAAATATGAACATTACTGTTTGATGCATTTTAAGATTAGCCATGGTAAGATGACAGAAAATATGGGAATTGGAAGAAAACCCTTTCTGGGTGTTTAAGACATACTATGCCCTCAGGAGTCAGAATTAC